>NW_024881295.1:13950813-13983313 GCF_018691265.1 Tyto alba
CCCCTACAGAAAGAAATAGAAGCATTTGGGGGGTGATTGTAAAATCAAATGTATATGCACAGTATGAACTTCCTTAAGCGTCACGTTTAATTTGCTTTTGGCCATTGTCTAACAAAAGCATGCAGGAAAGGTGTTCTCTGTAAGAAGTTATCAGACCCATGAACATCTGCAACATATATCTTTTTTTTCTTAAAAAATAATAATTAAAAAAAAAAAAAAAACAAAAAACAAATGAATGGGTTTTCATCCTCAGGGTAGGAGGGGAGTAGTATAAATTTAAACAGGATTGTGTTGTAAAAACTGTGGTTTCTTAGAATGTGAATGGACCTAATTATTTCTTGGGGGGAAAAAAAAATCAAAAGAATTTTTGCAGCTTTTAAAAGTTTCTGCCAGACACAAGGGGTCATAAACAAATATAACTGCTTCCCAGCATCTTCAGCAATGCTGTTTGATAGGTGTGATGAAGGCATGAGACCATTTCAGCGTCAATTTGAGAGGGATCCGGTAGTTGCTTTGAGCCACCTTTATGTGCTCTGACGTCCATGTTGCTACCTGAAATCTAATTCTGTAACAACTGCCTGAATAGTTTATTATTCTGTATCAATAATTCTACTGGACACAAAATTAGTCTGTTTTCATGAATCCTGAGTAGGGCTGAGTGGTCAAAGGAAGATCTTTTCCAGCTCTTCTGAACACAAAGCCTGCATAAACTAATGTTTGGCCAGACTTTGCTTCAGGAGACATCTACTCTTGCCCGTTCACCAAAACCTACTTTTCCAAATTGAATGTGAAAAAAATTCCATACAGTGTAAATTTTTTTATAAGACTTTCTAAATTCATGCTGTTCTGCCACACTTACATCCATAAGAACAGAGAGATTCACACTGTGTAAGAACTGGTCTTTCAGAAAACATGCCACACAACTTCAACATGAATTCAACACTGATTGAATCTAGGTACATAAATAATTCTAAAAAGATCAACAGAAATGGTTGAAAATGTTTTAAAGTATACCATACTCATCATGAGTGCTCTTATAATTTGCATCTAGGTGTCCAGATATGATTGATTTTGATTTTATTTCTTTGAGGAATTTGTGTCAAGTGCCAAATAGTTACCACCAGGATAATAATGAGTGGCAGGCATCTGAGAATTTTTAGTACATTAGAATTTTAGCTGACACTTTAAAATTTAGTTTATTCTTTTCAAATAGTAAAAACAATAGTCTCTTTTCTATTTCACTGAACTTTTAAGAACAGGGGCAATATGTTCATAATAGAGATAGGAAAAGCTTAATCTGCACTTACCTCTAGTTCAGACAGCCAGCAGTGACAATCCCTCTTTCCCTGTCAAGTTTCAAGAACTCACAATCCTTAATTTAAACACTTGAGATATCTATGGAGCCTGTCAGTCTAGTTAATGAAGCCTCCTCCTTCCCCTTTTTTAAACAAAATCTGACTTTCTTTAAAGACCACTTAAGGCATATCTCTGATTATACAAACAGGTTCTGTCCTAGAAGACTGAATAATCCAATAACACCTCCTTTGACTTGTTTCTCTCGCCACCACTTCCTAATAGTTCACTAAAGGAATGTAGCTTCTTTAAAGGTAAGGAGCTAGTCTAAAATAAACAACAGATATATGCCATTTTCAATACAAAGGGTACGCAATACTCAATACAAATCACTGCTTTGATTGGAGGTCTTATTGGTGATTTAGAAGGTTATGTACATGAATTAATAATCCCTTAAGATTCTCATGCATATCTATCAAAATATACCCATTTTTCAGATATTTACAAGACATGAAACTGCTTGCTCAGTATCACACAATATATATGAGAGCGCATACATATGATGATACAAGAAGAGGTGCTGTGCAATCAATTGCTCAGAAAGTTAAACCGCCTAATTAGGCAGATTTTGTCATCTTAACATTGGTTCTTTAGACTAGTTAAAGAAATTTATTTAAGAAAATCAGATGCTGAAATAAGACTGATACCTCACTGTGCTAAATGCTGTGAAATATGTATTGACATCTCTTTCTCAATGAATTTACAATCCCCTGGGACAAAACACAGTAAATGATTTTATACATGGTATGAGAATATATGGCATGTTTTTTCTCTTTCTATTTTGTATTATAATTGTGGAAATCTAGAAGGAAAAACATGTGAGTAGCAGGAACAGGAGGTCACATAGTTCAGTTGTTTGTATAAGCTATTTAAACATGTAAAATTAGTAAATATTAATGGTTGGATTGGCTGCCCATCGGCAACAGTCAATTCTGATAATAATTCCTATAGCTGTCACAACAGAAGAGAATCTTGAGATGAAACATTTACATCAACATTAATTAACATAATGTGAACACTAATGACAGTCATCTGTATGCACTGAGAACAGACAACATGAAATATAGCAGATATGAAAGTATCTATGGCCCTTGATTACTGAGACTGGCATTACAGCTGATAGTGAAATTATGACCAAACGAGAGTGGAATTGATAGCAGGTAACAGCAGAGATTTTGAGAACATGTTTAAATCAAATGTAAAAGACATGGAGCTACAGGAGGCTCTACATATACTGTAACATAGTCAGAATTAAGGATCAGAAAACCTATGTTAACCATAATTATTTTGAATATGTTGTGGGAATGCGAAGATGGTTGGCTTCAAGAATGTCAGAGATTACTATAAATGTTGAGTCAAGGCAGCAAAAGATGAGTGATGCGAATGTATTATCTCTTTAGTGAAACCATGCATGGGCCAGGCCTCTTGGTAGTACAGAGAGATGGGTGGCAAGACAAGGTCACTGTTAGAAAGACTGAAGGAAAAGATGGAAGGCAGAGTTAGAAAATGGTGCCTTAAGTAGGTATGAATGACAGCAAGATGACAGTGTTGTCTACTATGACCAAACTTTGGAAGGAAGAAGAAAATAAATCATTTTATCTATCTGAATTTTAAAATTCTAAGGCTGCCAAAAGATCATGTCAGGATGAAAGACAAAAACAGGATGATACTGATTAAGAGCAGAGAGGTAGGTTTCTGAATCAGTAATGTAAATATGGTACTATCTCTTATGTGAAGATCAGCCAAAAGTTTTTCATCTGGTTGTAAGAGGTATCTGGAAATTCTGATTAAAATAGCTTTGATGAAAGGGCTTAGACTTACTACTTGTTTTCTAAGTGTGTGACACAGACTCCAATGTAATACTATAAGGCAAGGAAAATACTGTCTTTTTCATGTATAGGGCTATCAATGTAGACTTACACATTAAATATTTTTACTGAAGCTTTGGAAACTTGGCTTCTGGGTGCATTGTATGTATAAAACTGTGGAAGTCTTTAATCTAGTTATGTAGCCTGATGTCTGTTTTAATTTTCAGATGGCTTATCTGAAAGGGATTTTCTATTTGTGTGCTGCATGTATGAAGCCAAACTCTTTAGACTTTATTTGAAATTATTATATTTTAGTAACCAATATGAAATGATTGAGCCATCCTTAAATTGGAGCAATTTCCATCTCACTGAAATTCATCATTATCACAGCTCCTGGAAAGTGAGAATACTTCAGGCTATGGTTTAGAGACAGCTGTAGGCTTTTAAGTGGAAAAAAAAGTTTGTCCAATATAAAGCAAGAGCCTTACCTGTATGCCAGAAGGTATTTTTGTGGTACCCAAACCACAGTTAAAAAGTGGCTATAAATTTCCAGCTTGGACTGAAATTAAAAGAAAACTGTCACTCACCAGAAACATTTTTTTTATCCAGCCCACAGGAAAGATTGTTTTGGGATCAGGTCTATTTTTTCAATCTCACTAATGTTATCACTGTCTTTTAGCACTCTCTTAGTTTCTGGAACATGCAAATGTTTTTCCCACTTGCTTGATATGCATCAATCTGTTAGCATTTGTCTGTCACGTTTTAACTCTTCCTCTTCCAGACCGCATCAGATAGTAGGAGTACAAATGAAATTAATCCTTGGAGGAGTTCACAATTAGAGAGATCTCAATTTGGAGGTTTGCGTGTATCTCTCAACAGACTTACAACGTTTAAGGTGAATCCCCCCAGCCCTCATTCAAACTGTGTCCTAATGCCCCTGGTTCGATTGCTTCAGACAGGTCCAGGAGACTGAGGATAAAAGTCTGCCCTTCACCCAGAAACAGCAGTTCACTGGCCATCAGTCTCACAAATGCCATTTCTCTCTCCATATGCTGACCCGAAATCCAGATTGTGCTGGCCTAGTGTATTGATTCCAGTTTTCTCTCTGGCTAGGCTTTCTTTGAGCATATCCAAAATGAAAGGTTTGATGCTGACTGGTAGCTAATGTGATACAATTTTTTCCTTGAGGAGAGAAAGGGACCTGCCCTGAAAGGGAAATTGATTAATTTATCCAAGAGACATGCAGTTGCTCAGGACAAGTAATACCAGAGTCAGGATGAAAAAGCATTTATGTTTCCATTGCTTCTGGAGATGTAAATTTGGTTTCTGTAATGAAGGCCAAGGTGCTTGTTGATCAATGGACAGGGACTAAATCTTTGTGATGTGTGAACATAGTCCTTGACAGAGACCTACCTCATCCCCTGGAAGGACAGAGATTGCGCTATGTTTGTGTGCAACACGTTGTTACTAACACTTAAGCGAGGCCCAGGAAGAAAGCATGTCACCACACATTGTTCTTGATACCAGCAGATAAAGGAGGCACTGAAGTCCTGTACCTACATGTCACACATGGGCACACAGGTGTACATCCAACAGAGATAGCTGAATCAGGCACATGTTAGGTCCACTGAGCCAAATTTACTGATTTGCAGCCAGTGTGCTTCTGCTGAAATTGGTGTAAGAGAGGTACAAATTAATACAGAACTTGGCTTACTGTATTTCACATACATATTTAAAGCAGTGTGGCTTTGCATGGTACTTTCTAGCTTTATTACATGAATACATATGTTCCTGCTGATGTAATTCTCCAGAAAGGTATAAATAATGGATATTCTTCATAAGCAGTTGACCCCCTGGAAAGACTGAAATCAGAGAGAGGGAGTTTGAGCTACCCTGCACAATTCAGCTTGCACCTGCACTCAAAGTCACTGGATAAAAGTCAGTTAGAGGAATGCCTGTAATGTGTCATTGCCTGCTGCCTCCAGTGTCACTCTGGTCACTAGCACCAAGGAGTCTATTAGATGGAAAAGACAGGGGGAGAAAAACAGTTGAAGTAATGTAGCTTGTTAAACTACTGCCTTTCAATTCTTTTGGGGCACTTCTGTTTTATTTTTTAGCCAAGAACAATAATTTTGATACAGAAGGGGCCTTTAGCATCAAAACAGGTGTGTTACCTCCCCCTTTCCCACAGCCAGCTACAGGAATAAAGGAAACAGTTTTCAAATATTGCCATTTCTGAGGCATTTTAATCCTTTGTGATACAAAAACTGCCAAATTGGGACCAGACAAGCCTAAGTTTCCTTAAAGTACTTATTCCATCTAAGCACAACATAGAGAAGAAAAAAAAAACAACAACAAAAAAAAAAAAAAAACAAACAAACAAACAAAAAAAAAAAAAACCAAAACAAAACAACAAAAAAAAAAAAAAAAACAAACATCAAAACAGCAGCAAGGACTTCATTTGAAAAAGGCTCATAGATTTTGCAGAAGTAAAAAGCATTGCAAAAAGATAAATCTTGTCCACTGTCCTTACTGATATGTCTTTTCTGTGTAATGGTAACTGCTTCTGATGTGCAGGTATGGGGATTACCTTACCAAGACAGTTGTTGCTTCACTTTTTTGCAGATTCTGCTTGTGCATGGTTTGAGAGGACTGGCTAGGGCTGGACAGATGGAAAAAAAAAAAAAAAAAAAAAGAGCTATAACTTTTTTAAAAAGAAAACAAATATTTTTTTTTATCAGAAAAGAGAATTCAGCATTTATTTTCCAAAGGAATCCTGAATATTTCATCTCCTCCCATCCCACAGACATTGAACCTTCTAGTACCACAAGCAAGTATAACAAGAGCTAGTTGGTGTCACTTCCAATAAATGTTTCAGCACTAATAAAAAAGTAGCAAGAATAGTAGTGTTGTTGGGATTTTAATCACCAAATCTGGTCTAGGCTTGCACCAAATAGGGTTAGGAGAAAGCTCTTATTCTTGGACTTCAGTTGCTCTCATAGTCTAACTGCTGGAACAACAGTAGGCAGTATCAAGAAAAACACTGATATATCCAAATAATAAAGCATCTAAGCAGTGTTACAGACTTGAGAAGTTTCAGCTTCATAAATTGAAAAATGCAGGTGCTCAAATCACTTATGTGCTCCTTGGTGGTACACTGGCAACAAAACAAATGCACACTCAAGCCTGGTTCAGCAGGAAAATGGGAGAACCAGCCCTTTGTCCTTCCTCACCAAAACAAAATTTAATACAGCTCTTTTTAGAGCAAGTTTAGTCTGATATTATATTCAAACATTGAGATAAAGTCTGACTTCTTTTTAAAGTAGTGGTGTTAGTAGAGTATTACTCTGGATTTGCACCTTTGTAAATGAGATGAGATTCCAACCCACTGTATGTGGGATAATTTCCCCCCCCCCTATGGTTAGTTATAGTATAAACGTATTCTGCTTCTTTCATACAGCCACCTGCCATTTTTGCTTTTTTGCTGCCAGAAGGTTTAAAGGCATGCTTTTAAATATCTTGAAAGTTTCCTGTTGATAAGAAAAGGTGGTTTTGGCACTTTTAAGTAAACAGTAACACAAACATCACAAATCATGCTTTTTGATAGAATCTACATTAGCTACATGAAGCATGAGGGACACTACTGTGGGAGGAAGAGGGGGAAAAAAAGCTCAATTTCTGGCAGACACTCCTAGCACAAATTAGTTTTAAAATGTGGGCTGGATATCTACTGCTATGTATCGAAACAATCAAGTCAGAATTTGAAACAGTCTTTGTATGTCTTTTGTCTGGGTAACAATCATTGGGCAGTTCTGCAGGTGGGACAGATGGTTCTGAAGCAGATAGTTAATGCTCGGGAGCATTTTAATCTATTGAAATCTACAACTTGAAGGGGGAAAAAAATACCTGTTGATGTTCAGGAGAACAATTGCAACACAACAACACAAGTAAGCACTTCTTAAAAATCACTATAACACGGGTGTTTGGAATACAATTTCTGGAATATTGCTGCTATTCCTAGACAGCTGACATACTGAGACTTAAAAATCATTGATGTGTGTTTAAACTTTGTCATACAAAACAAGCCCATTCAACAGGCCACAAATTAAACCATAGGTGACCCAAAGAGAATGTTTGTTATAAATCATGAGTGTGGTGCGTGGATTCAGACTCTAAACGTGACTTCTTGTTTGGGTACCTACAAATACATATACCCTGTCAAGAATCACAAGCTTTGGGACATCATCAGAGCACCAGATGCTTGTTTTATATAAAGCCTTGCTGTGGTTTGAGCCTGGTCAGCAGCTGAACACCATGCAGCCACTCACTCCCTTCTCTTCCAGTGTTGAGAAGGGACAAGTGAGCCAGGCTTGGGATTTGAGATAGGACTGGGAGGGGCAGGTCACCCACTATGGTCATGGGCAAAAGACAGACTCATTAGGGGAAGAAAAAAGAACATAGATATATTACAGACACTAACAACAACACTGAACAGAGTAGGACAGTGAGAAGCATTGCCACACCTTGAGAACACCTTCCCCCCACCCCTCCCTTCTTCCCGGGCTCAGTTCTGCTCCCGATATCTCTACCTCCTCCCCACAGCAGCACAGGGGCAGGGAATGGGGGGTGCAGTCAGTGCTGCTGCTTCTTCCATCTTCGGTGAGGAGAGCTTCTAGAACTTCTTCCCCGTGCTCCATCGTGGTCCCCCTCTCACAGGAGACAGTCCTCCACAAACTTTCTCCGACATGAGTCCATCCCATGGGCCGCAGAGTTCCCCACACTGCTCTGGCATGAGACACCAACTTTCTCTAACTGGAGTCCCTCCCACAGGCTTCAGCCCTTCCTGAGCTGCTCTGGCATGGGACACCCCCGCATGCTGCAATCCTCCCAGTGCTGAACTACAACAGCAGGGGCTACCTTTTCCCACAAGACCCTGGTCATCTTCAGGCACAGCACCTTGATCATCCAGGAGAAAAACACAGGCCATAAATCAGTGTAGGCTCCACCGTAGATCTTCATGGGTGGCAGGCGGGGCGTCCCTGCAGCCTCACCACAGGATACAGGGGGGTCTCTGCTCCAGCACACCTCCCCCCTCTTTTCTTCCTCCGTTCCTCTACTGACCTTGGTGTTCATGCAGCTGCCACAACTCCTCCTCACAAGTCTAACTCTTCCTCACCACGTCCCTTCTAAAGTACATTATCACAGAGGCGCAGCTGATTGGCTCAGGTTTGGTGCAGAGGTGGAGCTGACTTGGAGCTGGGGCAGCTTCAAGAAGCTTCTCACAGGGGCCCACCCCTATATCCCCCTCCCCTGATACCAAAAGACCCCACCACTCACTCAAACCCAGGACAATCCCAAACTGACAAGTGGTAGGTTTATAGCCTCTGTGTTTTAAAACAGTTCCTAGATGGGTACAAATTACAATAATTAAGATAGCCCCTTGGGATAAAAAGTGAGTGGTGTGGTCACCCATAGAGAATATTCATAGCAAAGGACTCAAGACACATTCAGTCTTTTCTCTCTCCATATTTGAGAATTTTCCATGAGGAGTTTCCCATTTCTAATGGTGTCTTTCAGTATTTATGATTCAGTATATGTTAGTTTATGAAAGATTAGTCTGATCTCTACTATTTGGGTTGAAGTTTTTTTGTTGTTTGTTTGGTTGGTTGGTTTTTCAGACTTAATTTGACTAACTAAATAAAAGCAGGATAGCTACTCCTTCTAAACTAGATGACTAAAAGGCTACAACCTGAGAATGAATACCAAGTTTCCATATTGTGTCAAGACTCTTGTGCCTTTACTTTATCAAAAGCAAATCACATTCCTGGAAATTTTAGTGGGAGGCTGTCTTTATTTTGTGTTGAAATAGACCTCATCTAGAGTAATATATCCAGTATGGGGTATCACACTTACAGAAAGGTATAGGCAGATAGAGTAATATAGGAGTAGTATAGGAGTAAATCAGCATAAATAAGAGGAAGAATTTGGTCCTGTCTTGATTGATGTTTAATCTATACTAACTGTGACTGATGTCAAAAGTGTCCCATGTGTGTCTGGTTTTGCTCCTCCTGTTTTATTCACATCTGATCCAGTGCCTAGTAGGCTATGAGTTGAATTGCTTACTGGCTTGATGGAAAACCAGCCCACAGACCATGAAGGTACATGATTCACTGATCCAGCCCTGAAGGAAAAGATGGGAACACAGCAGTGTAGAAAGGGGAGAGAACGCCTGGCTCCCTCAGCAGCAGTCTTCAGCTATGACAAATAAAATTTAGTGTGAATCTGTGCTCTCAGGCTGCAGGTCTGTGGGCACCAAAGCCATCCAAACAGCCTGCTGTCCCCTCTACCCTCCCTGATTCACAGCCCTATCCTACTCAGGGCTTTGTGATTGCATCCGCTCCTTTACACTGATTTTGATCCTTACTAGAGCCTGTCACCATCCACTTTTACTTATCTTTCCACTGGGCTGCTATTGGGCTGGTTTTGTTAGGATTGTTTTCTGGTGTGTGTTTTTTAAGCATGCTATAACAGAGATCATATAGGCATGCATGCCGGCACATGGTGAGGGAAGATCTGGAGATGGGGTGGTGAGGAGAACAGGAAAGGGAGAGATTTTAGCAACACTGAACTGTTAGAAACTCTGACTTGTGAGAGAAGCCTCGATTTGGGCAACATGGAAATCAGAACGTAGTAAGTCCACCTTCAATGCATAAAATGTCACTACAAAGAGGTAACACCCATTTCTTCCACAAAGCTCAAAAAGGGGGGGGGGGGGTTAAAAACAAGAAACAAGTGGTTTAATTTGCCTCAAAGGTGATTTTGAAGAGGTGGTGGAAGGAAAAGGCTTTTAACCCTTTAGCTAGACCAAGCTTAGATAAACATTTGGGGAAGGGTCTAGATCAGCTAGATCATCTTTGTGATCTTTTCCAATTCTTCATTCAGATGACTCTAACAGTACTGTTTTAACACAGGTTCAAACAGATAATCTTAATTTTTCAGATATTGAGATAGACAGCATAATTCATAAAAATGGATTCAGAACACCAAAATACAAAGATCAAGCTATCCATCTGTAATTCAAGCAACATTTGCTCATATAACTCATTCATCTGGACAGTTTACAAAATTGGCCTGGCTGTAGTCCTATTTGCATGATAACAACAGCTGACAAAAGTTCTGGGAGCAGGAAGGATGGCTCTGTGATGAAGGCCTGAAGCTAAGTTAGGCAGTCAAGAACAACCCTCTTCAAGGGGTAAAAATAGACATTTTGCATGAAAAGCAAGTGGACATACTCGATACAAAGAGCCAAATCCTACTCTTAATTATACACAAGTAGCCTTAAAAAAATTACTTGATTTAAGGAGAGGACATGAAACTGGAAGTCAGAAGACATTTAGGTGCCTATGCCACCTCTTCCCACCTTTGTCTCCTTTGCTCGTTAGGGCTCAGAGTGGGCACACTGACAGCCACGCTTAACTTCACGCCTATCAGCTGGCCTGCCTGCAGCAAGCAGGGATGGATATGTCTCACTGCACCGCGGCATGATCCCCAGCGGGACAGACCCTGTGCTTCTGCCTGCAGGGTCAGAAAACTAACTGACCACAGAGGCAGCAGAAACAGCTCAAAAAACCTCATGTTCTGCCTTGGCCACCTATTTCCACCTCCTCCTTTCTCAGTCCTCTCTTGAGCCTTAGGTGTATGTCTTCTTATAGGACCATGTGGTACAATGACAGACTGAACTGGTCTGAGCTTACAATAGAAATTTTATAAAAAAGCCAAGGTCCTGTAAATAGTTGTGCCAGTCTTATTTAGGAAAGGGGCCTGCAGCAGAGAAGGAATACAGTAGGAGAGAGAGGGTGAAAATTTCTTGTGCTGGCTTTCTTATCAAAACAATAGTTTGGGGAAATCAGAGCCCCAGCCACGGGCCCAAGCCTGTAATATTAATTAAATAACAACATTAGGATAACAGAAATGTCTCCTTTTTATTTACTTGGAGCTACCTTTAATTTGCACCAGAGTAATTAAGAAAAATTTAGGTTAGGAGGGTAAGACTTTTCAAGTTGTCATAGCCAAATTAATATGGAAAGATTGAGATATGCCTCTGATAGCAGGGATAGAATACTTATCTTTAACATGAAAATGTTGGGATTGCAAGTTATTTTTTTTATTTTTTTTTCTCCCCTGTATCTTCAAAATAAAAAAGGAGAAAGTTCCAGCTATAAAAGGTATTTGTCAAGAACAGCCATCGGCCAGCACCACAAATGAGCAACTCCAGTGTGAAAACACTTTCAAAGTTCTAAATGAGTTGTCCCTGTGGTAATAAAGAAAGGCTGTTTTACAACATGACAGTATGTAAGACAGCATTGTCAGCTATAGTTTATTTAAAGCACAAGGCCTGTAACAGGAAAATAATGACTTTAATAAAATTTACTATTGACTTTGTAGGCTAAAATCTTTCTGTCATCAGGAATACAGAAAAACAACCTGCCTGAAAGCCCTTCACTTAAATATATTCCTTTAATATTTCAAAGCAACTTGTGACTTTTTTTTTTTTAATATACATGCTACTTCAAAAGATACTGTAGTGGGGTGGAAATTAGTATTTTTAATAGAAAGTTGGAATTGCTTACATAAGGGAAAAACTGGTAATGACCTATGACACTGTCTACTGAAAGCAACATTTGAGGAAACTGCAAAAGCAGTTAATGCAATTCCTTGAAAAGCTGTATAAAGCTATGTCACAAATGAATGATTTATAAATTACTGAACGTCCTTCTCATCTAGAGGATATCTTTTAATCATGCGCTGTAGTTTTCTCTGAGTGAACTCCAAAGAGCCTGCTGCAGAGATACACAGAAATCTGCAGCATGTTAACAAGGTTGGGGTCATTTCTAAGAATTGAAGGGGGAGCAAAAAATAAAAAATCCTCACATTCGACATGATTTTACTTTCGAACCAATTTGATTAAATGCACTATAGCTTTCTGCTAGTGTGGAAGAGGTCACGCCTTTTATATTAAAAACTGCAGAATTTTCATTCCTTTAATGTTTTTTTACATAGTTAAAATAAACTGTGGTAAAAAGTTTCCCAACAGCATATGACAGCTCAATTTAGAGGTGAAACCTTTTAATAAAATCTCATGAAATGAATGCCTTGGTTTATGCACTCTGTTTGTGTTTCCCAGTGGAGTGCTTAGCATTGTGAAGCGGTGGTTTCTTTCTTTACTGCTGCAGAGCAACATCACGAAGGAGAGTCTGGAGCCTTAGAACAGATGCAGCTTAGCTGCGGTAAAATTGTTGATGGAGGAATCTTAATTTACAGTGAAAATGCTTTCCTCTTGACTTTAAAAAAATGCTATTGTGCATTAATTTACATTGCAGATAATTAATTAAAACTGAAGAAAAATATTCCACAGAGGCTTTTTAGAAAGGACTCTGGGGTCCAGAAGTAGTATTAAGAGGGGAACCAATTAAAGATTTATCTGAGAATGAATAATTTTGCTAGGACTTTGGCAGTGAAACTGGCTGAAGTCACATTTGTTGTAACTTTGCCTTGTTTAATGCACATCCACAAAAGCTATCTTATGTTTGCTAAGGAACATATCAAGGAAGAAGTAATGTTCCCATAAGAAAGCACACTGCCTGTCTTCCCTAATATGCTGCATAAGTACCACCTTAAAACAGTGGCAGTACATTTCATAAACTCCCAAAAGTTTAAAAATGTAGTTCATAGAAAATGTAGTTCATTTCCATGTTCAGAAATGCCGAGCTCATTCACCATTTGAGAATTATGAAGGTAAAAAGGGTGAGGATCAGAGCAGGTCCAAGACTGACAGAAACAGCCTCTTATGCCATATGAATTATATTGGCCTAGCCTATCCATACAGCCAGCATGTTATCAAGTGCTGCCAAGAATCAAAGAACCAATATAATATAAATCACTGGGAGGAAGTATCCCATTGAATGCATGCTGCGCAGGCCCCAAAACCATAGTCCTGCCAGGGTGTTGGTTGTAAAACACCTGCTATTTTAGCCTTCCATAGTGGCTTAAAAAGTTTTGCTGCAGTATTGACCCTCCGTTTATATATATGCAATTGCATGATATATTGTCTGTCATCCTTTGCGGGTTTCTGCAGCTGGGAATATGGTGGTTCTTGGCATGTTGCTCTAGCCTTTCATAATTTCATACCAAATCTCATTAAGTTTGTCACCCTGATACATTGTGACAGAGTAAACATACCTCCCCAGAATTAGGTTCATCACTATGTCTATTGACCTCATTTGGCAGGGGTCACCAAGAGTTTTGGGGTTTGCTCCAACGTAATCTTAGAAAAGATACTCTACAAATATTTGGGGGTTTTTAAATCTGCCAGATTTTCATAAATATCAAGGTCATTAAGGATGAATTACTACTCCTAAGTGCTACATCTCGCTTCAGCCCTGTGAAGAATATAAGAACTAGAAAAGTTGTAAAATTTTTTTTGTATGACCATTCAAAGACTTAAGAGTAAGAAGAAGTGTGTACTGACACTTACAAATATTTAACCAAATCTTTAAAATAAAGAGTAACATACAGTGCAGATTTTCCAGGTGGCACAGAAGGGGAAAGGGAAGACTACTATGTCTCTCTCCAAGATGGACACTGAAGGCATCCCTCCTTCACTCCATCTCCCATCCACTTTAATCCTCACCTCATGCAATGGCACTAAGGACTTAGCTAGGGAGTGACCCACTGCAAAGGATGTGCTCACACTTGATCTGTTGCAGGAATGACCCCAGGCCCCATATTTAAATTGGTGTTTCACTTCTGAAATAAGATATTGAATCCATTTTTAAAAGACCCACTTTTCAAGACATATCAGCCCTCAGAAATTTCTATCCTCTTTAGTAAGAAATGCTGAGAGAAAATTGCTCATTGCTTGGAGAAAAAATCAGGACTAAAGAAACTCAGCCTAAATTTTGGAGGACGTCTCAGACTCCAGCTCTTCAAAGTCTAGCCCTTATGTTTTATCCAAACTGTAAGAGGATAGTTTTATTAATTTCAGCTGGAGGTTATTTTGTCTTTTATCTGATTTTTCAAGGCATGTGTGAGCAGAGGGAAAGACTTCAAATCTATAGCTCATCAACTTTAACAATGTCTTTTTCTTTTTTTTAAGGCAAGGTTCTCATAATGTAGAACACAGGACATTTATTCATTAAATTCTTCCCTGGGGTCCCAGAAACTCCAGCCTTCTTACTGTATACTGGGCAGGAGGAAGATCAGCCAAGACAAAGGAAAAAAAAAAAAAAAAAAAAAAAAACAGCCATTTTCAAGAGGACTTTATTACCTTTTAAGCCTTTTAGGGGTGTACCTATTTCATTCCGTAGTTGACTCTTTGTACGTTTCTGACATTACTTTGATACTCAGTAAAGATATTGACAATTATGAGCTCAACTGCAGGAACCACATTACCTCCAAAATAAAAATAAACATTACTTGACAAAGATGTGCAATGTAAATAGTGCTTTCTAATGTGCAACTAAAATAACAGTCCTGAGAGGTGAAACATGATGCCTAGGCACCTTCTAGTCATACCTTCTAAGCCTGGATAAATAATCGATGGCTTTATGACATAGTACCTACATGTGAGACATCTGAATTATCTAGGATGTTAGATGGCTTAATATAAGTACATCTATGGTCCTTAAATATTTTCTGCTTTGAAGGCTCACCTGACGCAGGTAATCAGGAAACCAGTAAGGCAGGTGCTCTGCTGGACCTCATACTTGCAAACAAGGAAGAATTGTTTGGGAGTGAGAACTTCAGGGGTAGCCTTCAATGCTGATGGTGATGAGATGATGGAGCTCAGGATCCTGAGGAGGGAATGAGGTAAAAAGCAGAATCACAGACCTGGACTTCAGAAGATCAGACTTTGCATTTTGCAGAGACTTGCCTGGAGGAATCCCATGAGATGTGGTCCATGAGAGAAGAGAGGCCCAGGGAAGCTCTTTGATTTCAAAGGATCCCTTCTGCCAAGCCCAAGAACAGTCCATCCTAAAGTTCAGAAAATCAAGCCAAGATGGTAGAAGGCTTGCATTCATTAACAAAGACCTCCTCAGAAAGCTCAGTCATGAGAAGGATCCATACAGGAGATGGAAATAAGGTCAGAATATAGAGACTCTGTTCAAGTATGCTGTGATGGAATTAGAAAATCCGAAGGCTATCTGGAGCTGAATCTGGTAAGGGCAACATGGGCTTCTACAGGTATATTAAAACTGAAAGAAAAAATAATAAAATGTGAACCCAGTGCTGAATGAGTCAGGAAACTGGTGACAGGGTTTATGGAAAATGTTGGGCTCCTCAATGCCTTGGTCTTTACTGATAAGACCTGGCTTCAGGAATCCCAGGCCTCTGAGATGTGTAGGAAAGTCTGAAGCAATTGTGATTTACCCTTGGGGAAGAGGGACCCAGTTAAGGTGTATTTGAAAAATCTAGGCTTCCACAACTCCGTGGTGCCTGATGGGATGAACTCATGAGCTGGCAAGTGTCATCATAAGGCCACACTTAATTTTCTTTGAAAGCTCATGGTTACTGGGAGAGGTTTCTGAGGACTGGATGAAAGCAAAACCCCTGTCTTCATGGAGGACTAGAAGGAGGATTTGGGGAACTACAGGCCTATCAGGTTCGTTCTGATCTCTGGGAATGTGCTGGAGCAACTAATCTCAGAAGATATTTCCAAACACATGAAGGACAAAAACATGACTAGGAGTAGTCAGTATGGATTCATGAAGGAGTTAATGAACCTGCTAGGCTTCTGTGACAGCAACTAGTTCATTGGGTGAGGGTAGGTCACTAGATGTTGTTTATCTTGACTTTTGTAAGGCTTTCAATACTCTCTCCCAGAACTTCCTCATAGAAAAACTGATAAATTATGATCTAAATAAATGGACACTGAGATGAACTGAAAACTGGAAGAACTGCCAAATTCAAAGGGTTATGACCAGCAGTTCAAAATCCATCTGAAATCCAGTCACTAGGGGTGTACTGCAAGTGTCAGTATTGGGCTAGCACTATTTAATCTCTTTATTAGTGGTCTGAATGCACTATCAACACATTTACAAATGATCTAAAACTCTAAGGAGCAGTTGGATGTGCTGCTATCCAGAGGGATGTTGACAAGTTGGAGAAACGGGCCAATGAGAATTCATAAAGTTCAACAAAGGGAAGTACCAAGCCCTGCACCCGGTGAGAAATAACTCTATGCATCGGTACACACTGGGGGCCTACCTGCTGGAGAGCAACTTTACAGAAAAGGATCTGGGAGTTCTGGTGGACTTCAACTTCAACATGAACTAATAGTGTGACGTGAAGGCAAAGAAAGTCAACAACATCATGAATTGATTTGAAAAGCAATGTCAACATGTTGAGTGAGGTAATGTTTCCCTTCAGTTCAGTACTGGTGAGGCCCCATCTGGAGTGTTGGGTTCAGTTGTGGACTCATGAGCACAACAGCAACAACTGAGGTTCTGGAGTGAATCCAGTGAAGAACTGTGAAGATGGTTAAAGGACTGGAGCATCTGTCAGATGAGGAGAGGCTGAGATCTGGGACTGTTTGGCCTGGAGAAGTGAAAGCTCAGGGCGGGTCTGATCAATGCGTATAAATACCTGAGGAGAAGGTGTAAAGAAGACAGAGCCAGTCTATTCCCAGTGGTACTCAGTGACACAAAAAAGATACAGTGGGGACAAACTGAATTTAATAGAAGCTGATCCTGCTCCTGAGGTGTGCAGCAGGAACTGAGACAATGGCTTCAGCCAAAGCTAGCTTGAGAATTGTAGGCTCTTTACCATAATGGGGTGTGAGGGGTGTTTAAAGTCCTAACAGTAAAACTTCTTCACATACATTGAACTGTTGGAATGATACCATGTACAGAAACTTCCTTTTTGAGGATAAGTTATAAACACTGACTTCAATACACTTTAAGCTGTAGCTGTACCCTCCTCTACTCTGTCCTGTATGGAGAGGACTCTAATTAGCATATAGAGATGTCTCGTGATCAAATAACATCACAGCTTCAAGTAACCGTTTAGTTGTAGTTAGAGTTGTCTATAGCAAATGCACAGACTCTAGAATAAAGTTGTTTTCAGAAAAATTATTCTTGTCTAGAACTGAACATTCTTTTTTGAGAAAACTTTTATTCTTCGGTAGGTGTTCTGCCCTTTTTTCTGAATCACTTTTGTAATCAAATAATAAAACAAAAAATGCTGATTCCCTTGTGTTTTATAATCTCACTGACCAAAGTGTAATGCATTCCTTTTTCCCCAAACCATTTAAGAGGCAGATAATTTGAACAATTCTGGCATCTTCCTTGCTTTTGTATTCACATGGTATAAACTAAAATTATGCACAAGATTCATCAAAGTTGAGCTGTGCTGCTAAGAAGTGTGTAACTCAGATATAGAATGAGCCATTTAAAGAAGCTATTGATGTCAACATTAAATTTACAATTATTCATAAAAGAAAACCATTTGAAGAATTCCCTATGCTGCAAGTACACAAAATACTTTGCTACGCATAAGAAGTTACATTTATTAATAGCCCTTTTTGCCAGAATCTCATTTCACCAAAAGAAACTCCATCCTCCAATGGGAATAAGTATTACGTGAACGTCATGGATGTTACAAGTTTATTCACCATAACAAAAATAAAGACATCCAACTATCTCATAACAACGATGTTTCAAAGCAGGCAGCTGTCTAAAATATAGGACACAAGAAAACTTAGATATAAGAAATTGTTGCAATTAATTAACATTATTAACTACACCTTTTTTTCCCCCTTGGGTTTTACACAGTGCTAGAAATGCTTCATGCAAGTCTTGTTCTTGTAACTTTTAACTTACGTTACATATGATATGAAAATTTCTTTATTGATGATGTTTCACTTATTCTCTTGCAGTGATAGTATATAGAGACCTCATATCTAGGGCCTTAGTTTTCCAGCCAGCTGGGCTATAACCTTATTTAGAAACTTTTTTAGAAATACCATGGTTATCACAAGAATCAAGCATTTCATGTTGGCTTTGGTAGGATATGTGGTTGATCAGTAGTTCAAAAATCAGAATGATCTGAATCTAAGAAAGCGAAGATTAAGAGCTGTAAAAGGTATCTTTTCATAACCCATTATTCATTAAAATAATGTTTTGAAAGTAGAAATAACTAGGTTATAAAAATAGGTTCTTTTTTTTAGGCTGGATATTTTCACATAGTTTTTCATAGTTTTTTAGACATCTTGTGTCCAAGTTCTCTACACCTACCTTCTTGGCCACCATGTTTCTAAAAGGCCACAACAAACCACAGTTTCAGATTGTATCACATAATCCATAAAACAGTTTGTGCACGCTTTAAAACATGACATTTGTTTTTAGATGAGAAATGTTTTTTTATCTTTTAAGAAAGAGTCCGCTGGAGATCTCTTGAGTTTTATGCACATAAATTCAAATTCCTGGATGAGATCATGACATGGATGATGAGCAGAGACATGAGTTCATCATTCTCCAACTCCAGCTCTAGAAGTTGTAAGTGAAGAGAGTCAGTTGATCCCTCATATATACCTTATTCACATCCTATTTTCCTGCAAGTATCAGCACTAGAACTTGTCACGACAAGCACTTACCTGTGAGGATCACACAAATAAAATCTTGAGACCACCTCAATGCCGGGAAAAGCAGCCCTGGACTTTTGTAGGCTTTTCCAGAGCCAGGTGCCCGGTATTAGCAGGACACGGCAGGGTTTAAAGTATATGTGGCAGACCCATCAAGCAGGCTATCTCGGGCACAAAAAGGAAAGTCTAAGGTCTGGGAGACCCTATGTGATCCATGGTTGCAGGAGTACAGGTGAGGCTTGCCTACAGAACCATTGTAGAATTCATGACCACAAAGTTCCAGAGGCTGCGACTGAGTCTCAGGCAAGTTGCGATCCATGAACCAGTTGCCAGGCATGTGAAAACCTGTCTCTGCTGAGAGCTTAAAGGCAGGATCTTAAATACTCCAAGTAACAAGACTGGAACCCCACTTCCCTGAATTGCCACAGTCCATACAAAGCAGGCAGTGTTTAAAGCATAAAATTATGGGAAAATGACTCCAAAGTATACAGCTCTGGGTTAGGACAGAAAAATTCGCAACTATAAAAGGGCACCTCTGTATAATTTGAACACCCTTTTCAATACATGTTTACATCATTTAGTGACATCCTTTTACTTAGAAAAATATAGTTCAGTCATTTTCAAGTGATCTTCTTTGAGTCCTTGATTATGGAAATCATGTTTTAAAATTATGTACATCTGAAAATTTCAGAACTAATGAATAGAACAGAATAAAATAGAATAATGAAACAAAATCTGACACTTGGCTAACTCTGGTTATGGCTTCTTGCCAACATAGGCAGTAAATAGCTCTAGCCTGTGAACTGACTTTCTATTAGTAGTTAGAGTCCATTAAGCATGCTCCTAAAGTACATATTCCAGTTTAGCATCATCTGAAAGGAGTTCATTTCTGTGGTTGGAGACCTCACCATGGGTTAAACCACAGGGGGTGGGGACCAAGA
This sequence comes from Tyto alba, assembly GCF_018691265.1. Classification (NCBI taxonomy): domain Eukaryota; kingdom Metazoa; phylum Chordata; class Aves; order Strigiformes; family Tytonidae; genus Tyto; species Tyto alba. The sequence goes on from NW_024881295.1 coordinate 13,970,556, forward strand.
GTTTCACATCAAACCAAGTCCTGGTCAGGATTAAAACTCCAATGCAGGTGTACCAAAAGATTGTTCAGGGCTTTAGATATTTTCTATTACATCAGGAACTGCTACTTTTATCTGGTTTTCGATTAGCCAGTCTGCAGTTAAGGGGACCATGACACACTGATGCTGACCTTCATGGCTCTAACTTGGTTCTTAGGGTGCTTGTGACCTATAAAGTTAACTCTGCATGCTTTATTCTCAGAAGGGTTTTCCATTACTTCTCTTTATAGCCGTACTCATAGTTCAACAGTAGTGCTGTCAGGCTATGGGTCAATTCTCTGTTTTTACATTAAATGTATTTTCTTTCTTCTTGCACTGTTATCTCCATAACAACTCATTCTCAGTCTATTCCAGGACTTAGCCAGACTGCTTAGAGGGAGGTCAAACAGGCTTTTATTTTACCAGGGATGTCCATTTTATTTACTGTCTAATGTGAAAGCGAGACGAGATTTTTTACTCCAACATCAGTTTTACTCACCAGGCCAGGCTGTTCTAAGACCTCCGTTCAGAGGGCTCACATGGGCCGGTGAATATGGCAGAGCAGGCATATGAATCTGGTTTCTCACAGCAGATGGATGTCTTAACTACTGACTCTTCTGAAATGAATGAACTCGGTTCTCTTCTTCTTCTTCCCTCTCTCTGGAAATTAAAATCTGGACCTGTGAAATTTTTTCCAATTAAAGTTTCAATGATTTTGGCATGTTCTAACAAAACCATTGCATCAAAAATGCCTTATACATAATTGGTTGAGCCAACAGATGTCACATTATGGCTTAAGCCCTCCTGAGCACTAAGGATCAGAAAGTGGCATTTTTAATAAAATAGCATTTTCATCAGTAAACCCCAGACATGACCAGTAGATAGATTAATGTCTGTGTGCATCCAAGTTGCCCACAGATGGTAGAATAATCTTGGACTGGTTTTCTTGGACAATGACTTGAAATTTTCTTCATAAAACATCTTTCTAAAATCCATTAAGTTCTGTCAGATTAAAATAAAATCTCCAATGCCTTGAGGAGTCAGAAAAACAAAAATTGTACAATTCACTCCTGTTTATATAAGTCCAGATCAACTCTAACTTTGTTTTCAAAATATAACCAGTAGCTAATTTTCCAGTAACCATTGTCATAGGCACTTACTGAAATTCCATTTTTAATAACCATATTTCCAAGATAAGTTTTTTTAACAATTTCAGTTAAATTACCACATTTTCAAATCAATCTTGATCCAAACCTAAAATTCAATAAATAATACATTATCTCCAAGAACAAGTTTGGTCATGTGATGTCCTAATTATGAGAAATTTCATTTAAGTTTCAGAAGCGAAGGAGGGTACCCTGCTTCTTATTGTCTTTGAGTAGATATTTAGCCTATCATATAGCCATGTGTACAGTCATACATCTAGGGATTTAAAACCCTTTTTGATTTTGGCTATTTCTGCACAGACATGCTATTTGCCAATTCAACTTTGTTCTATTTACATCCATGTGATATGATTTATCATGCAGTAAGTGTGTTCCCATGGTGGAGTAATTTTTATAGGGCTAACAACAGTGCTATATTAAACTCAGCTGAGAGCCAGAGAAGGAAAATATCTTCATGGTTATGCTTGCCAGCCTTGCCAAGGAATTAATTCTAAAAACTAAATTAATTTACAGAAAACACATCTCTCCCTCCTATTTTTTGTGATCAACATTAGATTATTTGTTATACTCCGTTGTCAGATGTCACTGGCAACATACCAATGTCAGAGAGTGGCTATGCTTCCAGTAGAAGAAAGTTTAGTAACTTTGACAAATTTCCTCTGATTGCCTTTAGTAGAATTACATGCAACTAATGTCAGAACAAGCAATGAGCTGTGATACATTTTGTCAGAGACTTTGATGTCTATCCACAGACAGAATGTGAGGTTATAGATGATTTTTGCATGTCACATGTATATATATATAATGCATGTTGTCTTATTTGCATGTGTATATATTAGTCTATATACACAGATTAAATTGGACAGAGCTTTGTGAAAGCCTCTGAAACAAAACAAAAGCAGTTGATGAAGGTAGACCGATTTTCTAATGTAAGTTGAAAAAACATCATATAACCTGAGGAATAATGGTAGGTCTCTGAGGTATGGCCCAAAATACTCAGAAAGTCAGAACTCAAGAAGGTGGATTTTAGTGATCCAGTGGCTTCTATCGCAGAGACAGATGTCACATTATGGGAAGAGTCTTCAGATAGCTTTAACATGTCTAAGACTCCTAGGAAATAAAAACTCTTCATTACCTCCTATTCAGGATGACCACAGGGAGGGACAGGGGGATGAAGATCAAAATGACCAGTTGTGCAGTGTTTGCAGTTTCACTTGGCATGTGAGAGAGTCCTAGACCCTCTTCTCACTTCGGTTCCCCCTACCTGTGGTTCATCCAACCAGAAGGACATTTTCCCTCTGGGATAGGGCTTCACTTCCTCTCAAAATTCCAACCTAGGTGAAGAAATCTTCCCTTCAAAAGTTAAATCAAAACTAATACCTTTTAGTAAAAAGTAACTTCAGCTTGAGTGAATAGTGGAAGTTTCTTTCTAAGGGTTGAAAAATTAACAGCCAGTTCTAGATCATGCCACTTGTAAGCCCCAACACAGTCATATAGGGCTTGAAATCTAATTGGTCATAAAGCTGAACACTTCTTTACATGTGTAATTCCCATATCCCTCATCAAACTTCAAAAGAAGGGGCTTGGAACTGAAGATGCCCTCTAAATTCTTAGACTCTTCATTCTATATTCAGATTTCTTTTACAGTCCACACTGGAGAGTTATTACATTTATCCAGCTGACAGGGAAAATCGAGCCAAAGTCTCCTCCTTCTCTTGATTTACAGGAATATAAGTAATTCTCAAGTCAACTGAGCTAAAAATGGTGTAAACAAGAGGAAGAACCAGGCCTCCAGGAACAGAAGTACTACAGGAGCAGTCATCACTTTTAAAACATGGCAACATTTCAGAAAAACACTGCAGATGCTTTGGTTCTGTCCCTCATCCAAGTTGAGCATTGCTTTTTGCTGCTGTACTTTGCTTATTTCTACCAAGTCTCCTTAGGCATTCATGCTAATACCTTGTACTTGATATAAGATGAGTGTTTCATAATTAAGCACACATACACAAAATACCCAAAACTATATTAAGCTTAAACACATTTTCAAAAAGTTGTAAAATACTCTTGCCAGATTCGATACTCTCAAATGGATTAATCTGAAAAACAACTGGGACTCAATTTAGACCTTCCTGGCAGCAAGCAAGAGAAACGTCAAGCTCAATATTTTACTTTATTGAAGACCCTCTTAGGAGTCCGTCAGAAAGAACTCTATCTGCCTGGTAGCCAGCGATCAGTGGGAGGTAATATTTAGTTTATTAATGTGGCTTTGATTTTTTATTTTTTTCACACTGTTGATGAATAGTAGTGAACTAAGACCTTGATCCAATTTCCCCTTCTCCCTTTCTGCAAAAAAAAAATAAAAAGGCAATGAAACATAGATAAAGTTAACAAGATCTTGTATAATACCAAAGTATAATGAGTAGGTCCCAAGTTATCCAGACATATAGTTTATTTGTATACTAGAATGTCTGAGTTAAAATATATGCACAGATACTGAACACAGTTTAGGAGACAGTGTGCTCTTAAAATAGTCAAGGTTAATTTTGAAACAAGTCTTCATTTTCAAGGCAACTGGATGGATTAGTAAGTGTCTGCGTTGCACAGAAGAGTGGTTTTCACTGGTACTTGACAGTGAAGGTAAACCATCATAGAGTTCTGATCATAAATAGACTGCAGCTTAGTTGCTAACAACGGATTTCAGAAATGATAGGGCCAACGCAAAATGCAGAAACTTTTTGCCCTGCTTTCTTCTCAACAAATCAGAGTGAATTACAGATGCAGGCAGGGATGCTGTCTCAAATGTTATGATTCATGTCTTCCAGGATATTACATTTGACTTATACTATTATTTGTGGGGTTTAAGATTGTGTTGTTTGGGAGTGAGAATATGTTGGGGATAAAACACCTGATTTGGGTAAAACTCACATGGAATAAATACTCAGAGGTCAAAAACCCTGTAGAAAGTAAAAATTCAATGGCAGTAAGATAGGAACTCTTGACTAATACTCTAATGCAGTGAACCACATATAGAGCTCCTTATTTCCATAGGTGATTTCAGTGGGACTTTCTTGTGAGTAACTGCTATTGGTAGATGTGTAAACAGTTTACAGTCCATTCCACATAATTAAAAAGCTAGCAGACAGGCAGCTAATGCTGTAGAAAAATCTTTAGACTAATACTCTGACCTTCAGTAGTAGGGTACTTCACTGATGGTGTCTGAATTGCACAGGTATCTGGACCATACAGATTATGTTTCCTGCACTGTGTTGAAACACGCACTCCATACTCAGGGTTTAACTAGGATTTGTTTTACATTCCACTAAAGACAAAGTGAAGAAGACTATTGGTCCTAAGGGAAAATCTCCAAAACATTACTGACTGCAGTAGCAAATGGGAACTTGGAACATGGTCTCCAGTAGCAAGCAAGAAGAAATTAAGACCAAAAAGATACAGAGGCAGTGGTGTAGATGTCAGCATCTGTGGAAAAGCAAACCAGCTACACAAAGGTTTTGGATTTTGCAGTGATCTCAATAAATGGGGAACCAATCTCAACAACATTAGGAGGTAATACACATACAATCAAGTGAAGCAGAAATAACCATTGACCAAGAATTTTAGGAAAAGAGACATTACTGTGCAAAGAGAACCTACAGGAGCAGAGCAGTGGGTCATGGTGGATGTTGAATATTATTTTATCATATAAAGGCGCTTGAAAAACCTTCATGAATATGTAATCTGTAATGATGAAGAAGAGAAAATATTAATTTTAATTGATGTGGCCAAGTCTAACCAATTAAGCTTGTTTCCATCCTTCCTTTTGTTTTGAGGAAAACAGAAGTTCAGAAAAAAATAGAGTAGTTGCAATGATTTAGTGACTCATAGATGGCTTAAAAGAATGTTAAGAGAACTCATGGGTTTTGTCTCAAAATCAGGAAACAACAATTAGACTGTGCAATATAAGCATCCACCTATAAGAGGAATCATTTTATCACACACAATAAGCATTGAAAAAAAACCTTAGGAAAGGTGGTCCAAAATCTGCCCTCTGATTCCAGAAGTGGTGTGTCCATTTAAACAAGTGGATTATACCCACAGAACAAATGTGATCCTCACTGAATTTTTCTTAATAATAGAGGGGATACAATTTGAACAACCAAGGTCTAGATGTTGAAAGTGTTCAGCAAAAGAAAACAGGATCCACTTTTAGTGGTAATGTGGAACTCCTTTTGCAACAATATTTTTAAGATTGTTTTATTGCTTCAGCTGTTTTGTGGGGGCTGCTATAGGACATCTGTTACTTAAAATGGCTACTTTCCTTATTACATATTGGTAGCTCTAATAAAATCGTGTTTATCCACAGATATATAAAACAAACAGCATTTTTCTGGTATTTATATATAGTATTTACGAAAAGGTTTCTAGTGTGGAAGTCAATCCAACCTAATCACAGATTTTCTGTCACATTTACCTTAGTACCAGGATTCGTATCCATCTAGGAAATTATTTCTTGTAGAGATACAGGTCCAAATTCTCCTGTCAGTTGCACCAGTATGCACTTGGAGTGACTCCAAATTAGCTAAAATTCAACAGAGGTAGCTTAATATGTTCTGGTGTAAATCAGAAGAGGATTTGGCTTCTGATCTTTTGATAATTATTCAAGAGTAAACAGCACTCAGTTGCATCACAGGAGAGCACTGGAATGTGAAATATCAGAAAATTGCAAATACACTGAAACAATAATTTTAGGGAATTCAGTATAAAATGTCCCCTCTTTACTGTTCCATCCATGGTCATTTCTTGCAGAATACTCTTTAGACCACTGATCTGCACCTCAGACACCCACAGGATGTTGGTTTATTATGTCTGGTATCTTGTAACTGCTAGTGCATTATGAGATAAGAGTTTGTAGCAACACATGGCAATAGGGGATCTGTACGCCCATGCTTCATTACTTCTTGACCTTTCAGATGATACCCAATTGAAAAAGGATCAGTTCTTACATCTGGCAAAAGCCTAATTTACTAATATGCTGTCCTCCTGAGTCACTGCTGTAATACATCTGCTGAACTTCTTATGTATCTTGACCCCTGTTAGTTCATTGTTGCTCAGTTATTTACTTTTGACATGCACGTGTGCATAACCTGGGGGTTACTTCAGAGCTAAAAAATTTGGGGTTGAGGGGTGAATGGGCTTTACATTTGAAGAGTTCCACACCAAATCAATGAGGGATCTTTAACCCAAAATTCTTAAGGCAGTCATTTACCAAAAATAATGAAAAAAAAAACAACAAACCAATACCACAACAGAACAGACAAACAAAAAGCTCTCATACACTGCCAAGGAATTTAACTTGGCTCAGAGCTCTCAGCATGTTAATTAGGACATTGTTTCAGTCTTCTTCCCACAGTACCTTCAGAAGAAGCTGTTTCGTGTCCCACCTGCTCTATCATCTTTCTGACCCCACACTGTGTTTGTCACTGCCATTCAAGAGGGTTATCTGAACTGGACCAGGGAGGGGGGATGAACCCTGTTTTGAATCCTCATTAGAAATGTCTCTTTTCAGTTAATATTTTCCTCTGTTATTTTGACTCATCTCAGTTTCTGAGATCCAGTTTGCCACTTAAGCCACAGAAATGTAGATGCAGAAATGGCTGGACAGAAGTGAGGATATGGGAGGGAAAACACAGGATTGTGGCAGCGTCAGTCCATGTTGTTTCAAAGAAACAGTGGCCACAAGATAGTGTTTCATAGAAAAAGTATGTAATGGCAGCAAAAGGAACTATTTAAAAAAAAAAAAAAAGTAAATGTCATCATGTGACCACATATAGTTTTTCTTCTTCATTATTAGCCAGCTGCTTCTCCTAAAATTTAATCATTCCAATTCTTGAAGCTATTACCAGCAACTTTCACTTCTGGAATTGATTCATTCTCCCAGCTTTTTGTCATGCATGTAAGAGAAACAGAGTAGGACCCTATCTTTGAGTATCTGGAATACTGAAACACATAGTATAACATATAAGGAATTATTGTACAGAAATTTTATGTGCATAGGAAGGACTCTAGTGGACAGCACAGCCTTAAATCTTCCTTTGTTCATTTTGTTCCTTTTCCATTTTTAAGGATTTGGGGTTTGTTTGTTTGTTTTTGTTTTTGTTTTTTTTTTTTTCACAACTGGCTAGTATAATACGAACTAAATAAATTTATTTTTCAAAAACTGGGGCATGAGTTATTGTCCAGTGGTCTCTAGTACAACTGGTTTCCATCCACATGCACATGGAGTCTGATAAGGTCCTCAGAAAATAACCTTCTCAGACATGATCTCTACCATCAGATTTGAAAGGTTTAGTCTGCTTGGATTTCTTATAATGGGATTTATTCAGTTTTGCCTCAGTAAACTGGGAGAACAACAACAGATGGTTGGGAAATACGCCTCTCAGAGTCAGAACTCACTTTACCACTGCTAATTACCAATATATAAATCACCATTAGACTTTTATCCTAGGACTGGTCCTTCTAGGCTTAAGAGAAGGCAAGTCCCAGGTTAGCCTCCATCATGATTCAGAACATCTTTTTATTTGTGAAGTGAAACAAAGAGGACAGAGAGGACAGAAGCATTTGCCCCAGGTTAGTGACAGCTATTTCAACACACATTCCCCTTGTGCAGTTTCACAGGCCTTCTAAAGGGATGTATTCTGTGTAATATGTTGTTTCAATCAGCAGGCAAGGTGGGTTCCTTGAGAGAGAACATTCTTCCCTAGAAGGCATCCTTAGCTTACACACAATGTCTTTTTTCTACAGTGTTCTCTATACAATTTGTTATAATTTTGTACTGCAAAAATCCTATTATGCCAGTTGCTGTCCAAAATGCAAGATATCTTTCCCTTCCTCACAACCCAGGGATGGTCCTTGCCTTAGGAGCAAGGTCTGTGCACACCCGATCATGCTTAGATTACTCACACCATTTCCTTCAGTATATACTTTGAAAAAACCTAGACTTCTTGCTTTGAAAAATATGACTCTCATAAGAAACATCAAAATCAGGTCCATCTGCACTTTGAAAACTGTTCTTCTGTGGTTAACAAGGTTCACTAACAAATTCTCTGACATCTCCAAAGCCCAATGAGAGAAGCCTGGACTTCGCACAAGAAGGATTTCCCGAAAGTCCACTCAGATAAGGAAGACATCCTGTCCCCAGGAGTTACACATTCCCAAAGGTTTGGGGTTTTTTTAAGAGACATGAAGTTCATAATGTACTAGCCACTTGTGAAAAGTCACCACCTTAAAAATGGGCAAAGAACAAGGCAACTTGCTCAGGACAGGTTGCTAATATTCTGAGAATGATCTCTTGTCATCTGTAAAAGCAGGTTGTACTTTCTGTCTTCATGTCTCATTCACACAGATGTTCACCATCCATTTCAGCACCACCTACATTCCACGCAAAGCTGGCATCCCATGGATATAGCTAAAAATTGACTAAATTAAAATAAAGAATTGTGAATGCAAACTGCAGAAAAAAAGTGGGAAGAAATCCCAAGGTATTTAAAATTTTCTGAACAAATTGTACTGGGATTCTTGCATGCCAAAGCTTGTAAATTGGCAGCACAAAAACTATAGTCCAGGAACAAATGTTGAACATCGCTATCAACTATTTCTCTTTGTCTGGGATTTATGAAAGCAAATTTTGTAGAAAAGAATGAAAGTGAAGCCCACACAGGGAAGGATATGCTGAACTGCTTCTGTAGGAAAAAAAAAGGTTGCCTCGTATTCTTAGACAAGTGTGGTAGTCTATTATCATAAGCATTGCCATTTCACAGAGATGGAGACCACACATTTAATTCTTTTCTATAGGTTTTTTAAAAGGTGGCTTCAAGCTACTCTCTGAGGAGCGGAGCTGGTTAATTGTAGCCCTGCTGGATTCCACATATCACAAAGGGCTCAACAAGAGCTAAATAAAGAGAGTTTAATCAGATCTGGAAAAGATGGTTTTTAATGGAACTGAATTCTGCAGAGGATGATAATCATTAAAACTGAGGAGTTAATCAAAAATCCTAAAACAAGAAGGGAAATTTGAAGCATCCAGGAAACATTATCCCTCTTTCAACTCAGTTCCTCTTAAAAAGTAGGTGAAAGAAAACAAAAAAGAGCAACATTAATAAAATGTTTTAAAAACAGTCCACAAAATGGTCGTTTCTCAGTCACCTCCTCAGCTACAGAAAGGGGGAAGTTTCTGATTCCTGAGTCAGAATCGCAGGACAGGTTATTGCATGGTGATTACTTTGTGACGGTGATTAAAGGAGTAATTTAAAACACTAGGATTACTAAAGGAAAGGGGAAGTTAAAACTGCCTTGGGAAAATTATTCCACATCCTCTACAAAGAAGGAAAATAACCTATCCTTGAATGCCACTCTGGAGGACATAATTAAAGAGGAATGAGAACTCCCTAACAAAGGAAAGTGTTTTAATGGGGTAGTAGATGAAACACTGTGCCGTAGAAAGAGAAAAGCTGGTGCGTGTGGGTGTTGGGGAGGGGGCGGCTTCAGTACAAGCTCCAAAGGCAAGCTGTGGCCCTAGCAAACGAGGCAGCGAGTCCTTCTAGGGTAATATCGCTGCCCTATATGCCCCTTTAATAAGGAAGTGGAAGGCACTTCTGAGACTAAATGATGAGACTGCAGCTGCTTCTTTGCTGACACCCTTCTTAGCCACCTGCTTTGACAAGATGATTTTAGCACAGCATCATGAGATATAAGAATGAGTCTGTGCTAAGCTTAAACATGCCAAGTCAATAAAATGTAAAATATTTTTGTCCTTAATTACCAGTACTAATGGCTTCCTGTCTTCCACAGGCCCTATTGCTTTGACTTTTCAACCTTGCCCAGCTGGGCAAAGCCCAGTGCAGCAACCAGTCTGAATTCAGTGTAGACCCTGCTTGGAGCAGGAGGTTGGACTCCTGAGGTCCTTCCCTACCTGAATGACCATGATTTTATGTCTCTCTGGTTAAGGTCTCTGGGAAGTGAATGCTCTATGACAAGGAGTCACATTATCACATTGATTTTAGAGAAGATCTATAAGGTAGAAGACAGAGTGTTAAAGGGATACAATGCTTATACCATCTTTTAAGTGTTGTTCATGACATGGATAAAAACACTTTGGACATGGTCAAATCATGTATTTGGGAAAACATTTTGACAAAACAAAATCAGATTTCTTTTTCATTTTGTCAGACAGCAACAAAAATAGAAGGAGAAGGCAATTTTTTTCTGGGGTATGATGAAACGAGACCTAATTTAGAAAAAATATGCTTAAAATTGATGTCTTGTGTCTTGAAGCAGTAGCCCCAAATATCACAAAAGCTAATGTAAATGCTATGTTACTAGTTTTAGGATATTTTTGACCCTGCATATATACCATCTACCTCATAGGTGGTTACAACCTACGTTTATTGTAGATGACTGTCATATCACTATTTAAGATATTATTTTTCAGGCTGCATTCTAAAACATCAAGTTTTGGGCCACAGTAACTGACATAATGGCTTCTCATCTTCATAATAAGCGTTATTTTAAAGCTGCATACCTTATCAACCCGTCCAGTAGGCAATAGCTTTCATCAAAGAATTTAAACTTGCAGACATGGCCTTAATCAGTTCCTTGGGAACCCAAACTTTGTGTGATTGCTTACTTTAAAGGTATGTCCTGTAAAACACTACACTTTTCAAAAGGTCTTGCAGTCACCCATAGAGTACCTTCTGAAAATCAAGTTTGTCAAGCAATATCTCTACGGCCATTTTGTTCCACTCCTCCTTAATGTAGATATGAGGGAGAAAATACCTTGCTTCCACTGTATGCTCCATACTGACAATTCATCTTCAGACCATCTGTCAGCAGACACATGGAAAATACAAGGCTGGGTGCTCCCAAGTTCAGCACCTTCAGCGCCCAACCTGGCAGCACTGGCCAAGCACCTGCTTTTCCCTCCCTGTCACTACTGACAGAGAACAGCGTACCTCTTGCTCCATCTTCTTTAGTTAAAACTCCAAGGTTTTCTCTTCATCTATAAAGTCCATTCACTTAAACCACAAATTCACTTCCTCTTCTTTCCCCAACAACCCATACAGCTGGAGGAACCTTGCTGATTTTCACATCTACCATACCTCTGAATTGCTCCCTCACCTGATTCATGCGACCTGTTGCACACATCCCACCTGCCCAAACTAGACCCTCTGTCCCATGCCCTTTACCACCATGAATCTGCTCACCAGGCAATCCTCCATCCTTCCCCACACCCTGCCCTTCTTTTGCCCCTGTTTTCTTCCCATGCACATCATGGTGCTCGGATGTAAAGCTTCCACTCCAAAATGGGAACCCATCTTGCCACACAGTTACAACACACTTCCCCCTTGGCCCCAGTGCTGTGCTCTGTGTCAGCCCAGCTTCCCAGCTGCCTGCATGAGCCATGTGTCCCAGCTCCCGTGGAGACATCAGGGCAAGTGCAAGGGCTGCTGCTTCTTCTAGACCGAAGTATGACTGAAGCAATCTTCAGATGGTCAGGCTCACAGGAGAATCTGCACATGGGGCAAAAGGTGCTTCCACTACCCAACACAGGAAACAAATTGCTTGGACACCTCTCTTTACACTTACCCCAGCCTGAAACCCTCTGCTCCAGCCATTTGTACCCATGGTATAAACCGAATTCCAGCATAAGAAACAGCCTCTTATGTTGAATACACTGTAAAACAGTCACTGTTTAGTATTTTGCTCTTTAACAAGTAAACTGAAATTACAGCACCTGTTGCAGCATTTGACAGGAGGGGCCTCATATACACAGCCTATAAACCCCGGTCACTTATCCAACTTGGATATGGATGGGTCATTTTCTTTTCTGTATTTCAAACCAACACTTTGCAGGAGAGAATCCATTTTTCAGAAAACATTATACAGAGGTCCTGTATTTAAACCCTGAACTTTAATGTATTTAAACCCTGAAGTTTAATGGCTACCTCAATCATGTTCGTAGAGGGAATATCTTCTTACTCAGCATTCAAAAACATGAAGTTCATACAGATCTGCAAGAAAGCATTTTAAAACTGCTTATGGCCTCTTAACCAGCTATATTTTCTTCCTACACATAGACATTTGCAGAATGAAAATATTAGTTATACATCTGCATCAGATCTAAGATACACAGGTATGAAAGGCACACTCCTGTGTTTTATTGCCATTTATACCCACCCACACATACACACTGCAGCACAGTTAATTTTTAAACTATTGTGTGTCTTATAGTACAGCTGTCTAAATAAAACTAGGATGCAAACTATTTTCTTAGCTGGTATTCAAATACTTCAGTCTTCTCACAGATTTGCTTGCTAAATCCTGCAGTTGAATACTAACTAACTAATATTTGGTTCATTCTTCCTGTATTCAAGCTGCCCACATTCAAAATGTCTGCAGTATTTCCTCCCACCTTCACCTCCTGCTACTGTCTCATGGATCAGTATTGCCACATTACCCAGGTTTCTTCTGACAGTTTCTCTTCCCCTCTTGCTTTACCTCTCGGCACAGGACCCCTCCACAGCA
>NW_024881295.1:13988313-14033313 GCF_018691265.1 Tyto alba
TAGCCAAAAGATTGTCCTTCTCACCCAAGTGATGGTGCTGCCAGAGCAAGAAAAATACACATTGTGTTTTTGCATTTTTGCATTTGAAGCTTTATTTTGTTTTTCTTTTTTTTTTTTTTTTTCTTTTGCAATTCCTTTAAACTTCGGATTGCAACACTATAAAACACAGTGACATGTTCCCCAAAGTTTTCCTCATGTGAAAATTTCACTGACTAAAAGTGATCACAGGAGCAAACTGACCAGGATTTGCTGCAAATCTAAACCAGAATCACACTTGGGGCTCATATTTGTTCTTTCCCTTGCTCCTGGTAGTGCACACTAAACGTATGCAAACTAGTACTGTATAGAAACCAATTTTCTTTGGCATTTTTTGTCCAAGGAAGGAGCAAGGAGATGGTTACAAAAATAACATGTACTGCAATTGGAAGGGCAAGATGGAGGAGAGATGGAAAATAATTTAGAAGGAAAACATGAGGAGCTGTGCTGAAGAAAGAACCGTTCTGCTGGAATATAGATATTTTTACAGTCAACCTCTCATTTCAGGCAAGGCAGTTGCATACGCTATGACCTTTCTGTGAAACAGGACCACAGCAACTGACTGACGACACTGCTTTCAGTGGTGTGGTTGCAGCTTGTATATACAGATTGATCTACATTAAAACTCCTGAATTTGAAAACAGATAGCCATGTAGCTACAGCAGCATGGAGCTACTTACCCAAAAGCTCACCAAGACCATGCTGACCTCCAGGCAGCTCGTTATCAAGTACTCGAGGGAACTGATTCAAAGCTGTACTCACACATGGGCTGAAACACTGATTTACTTGGAAGCACCTTCCACTAGGTTGCTTGTATGGCTGTGGCTGACCGCTCTTCCCTTTATTTAGTCCATCTTCACCACATTATTTTCTGATAATCCTTCTCTCTGTCTGCTGCCACTGTTCTACCTGGGACATGTGGCTGATTTTGAAATTTTAGCTTTGTAAATAATTCCAGTGCCTCGATACATAAATATATACAACCAGAAACACAAAGTCTGCAACTTGGAAAGTCATAGCTTTTAGATGCACTAAGACATGACCTGGAATAAAAGAAAAAGAAAATAATAGAAGGGAAAGGTAAACCAGAAAGAGTTTATTTGGCATTACTTGGGGTCCAAAATCTCCCTCTGACACAAGCTATGTATGACATTTAATAAAAAGGGAACTATCTAGCCCTTTAGTAAAATGAAACATTTACCTAAGGGTTGTTTATAATCAAAATCAAAAATAGAAGATGAAAAAAAAACATGCAGTTTAAAAACTTCAATGCTTTAGGGACTAATAAATGGCTGTCCATTTTGAATAGATTCCAGTACTGACGTGTTGTCTCATCAGTAAATAAAGATGTTAACAGTTTGCTTTTCTTGACAATTAACAAATTGTTTTTAGATATCAAGACCAAATGTTGGCATCCTCCATAAATCTTTGCATCAAACAGGTGCCCATAAGATACACTTGCCAGACTTAAGTATACATGAAAGCCAAATATAAATACAGTTAGCATGGTGCTTTTAGTACTTAGAGCCAAATTCAACACTGATGTAATATCTCTGAATTAAGTTATGTGTCCCCAATGATGAAACTGGCTCTTCCTTTGTAAACAGATTTCATAATTCAAATATAATACTATTTTCCTATTTGAAAATCCTGGAAGCAAATACTTTTCATCATTAAAATACATTAACCAAAGTGTCTTGTAATTCCAGGTGTCTTAGATAGCTTTTGAAAAATTACATAAACTGTCTGACTGTTCAAACTGACTTCAGAAAATGGATGCTGCAGTAAATGTCATGAGTAGTGTACCGTTAAATACTTTAAGCCGCACAAGTGGCAGGAGTCCATAGGCATATGTTGTAGACCCACGCCATGGAGCTCTGTGCAAAGGTCAAGGGGGTGACAACATGTGGTTGTGTTGTACAGGAACTCAGACACGAATGTGTCCCGAATTCAGCTCACCAAAACAGCAGGTCCCAAAACAGTGTCTGTGTGTGAAGAGGGTGACCTAGGTGTTGCGAACTGCCTTCAGGGGATCTGTCTAAGCAGAAGCACCTCCAGGCTTCTCCAGGGGGGTTTCAACGCACTTCTTGTGAGACATATGTAGAAACTAGATGTTACCCAATAGGATTATGGCATAATTGCAGTGAGTGTGTTGCAGCCAAGCCAGCTCCTACTCACATTTCAGAAATCACATTCTGCCATTATTTCCAGGGATCTGGTTTAAGTGAGTCCTTGGTCTTTAAAGCATGTTATCTTTGTTATGAAGGGAAAGGCAAATAGACCCTTTCTTCATATGAAAGGTCATGCCCTTCACATGCTTAAAGTCTTCAGCTGTACTTTAACAATTTATTCTGAAAGTATTTTCTTACTCTGGAACCTAAATTTATAGTGGATACTTTCTCTGTGGATAAAATGTAATTTAACATGGAAAAATAATTTGCAGCTGAAGAAAGAAAACATTTTAAGATAGCTAATAGTTTTCTTAATGGTGATTAACCAATGAAAATTAGATGGGCTGACTAGGCCTCTCGCTCAAGCCCAGCTTTTGTATGAGCATGAATTATACAACATATTCTCCATTTATTTCAGTGGTACTTAACTACCCTTGCTGGGCATGGCACAGTCCCCTTATTACAACAGCAAAAGAGCACCACATGTTTCTCTACTGGCATGTCACATGAGTCTGAATGAGTGTAATAAATCCACTGCGGATGTTTCCCACCCCAGTTACTTCATCAGATCTGAGGGATCCTGGGTGGCAGGTGAGGGAGGGTGAACAGATAAGACCACCAGGATGATTTATCTAGCCTCCAGCTTGCAATTCCCCACCAGTCTTCAATACTCTTACCAGATCCAGGCAAAGAGCAGGCTGCAGGTCAATAAGCCAAGCACTCCTAGCAATCTCTTCCTTCCTTTTTCCATTATCCTGAGGTAAGTCTGCTCCATCATCATGTGGCAAATATGAGATTGAGAGGTTTAGGAAAAATGAGGCAGGCTGACACCACCAGAGTATCTATTGTGGCCAGCAGGTTCAGGGTGGTGATTCTCCCCCTCTACTCTGCTCTGGTGAGACCCCACCCGGAATACTGTGTCCAGCTCTGGAGTCCTCAGCACAGGAAAGACATGGACCTGTTGGAGCGGGTCCGGAGGAGGGCCACAAACATAATCAGGGGGATGGAGCACCTCTCCTATGAAGAAAGGCTGAGAGAGTTGGCATTGTTCAGCCTGGAGAAAAGCAGGTGCCAGGGAGACCTTATTGAGGCCTTTCAATACTTAAAGGGAGCTTATATGAAAGATAGGGACAGACCTTTTAGTAAGGCCTGTTGTGATAGGACAATGGGCAATGGTTTTAAACTGAAAGAGGGCAGATTTAGACTAGATATAAGGAAGAAATTTTTTATGATGAGGATGGTGAAACACTGGATCAGGCTGCCCAGAGAGGTGGTAGATGCCTCATCCCTGGAAACATTCATGGTCAGGTTAGACAGGGCTCTGAGCAACCTGACCTAGCTGAAGATGTCCTTGCTTATTGCAGAGGGGTTGGACTAGACAACCTTTAAAGGTCCCTTCCAATCCAAACTACTCTACAATTCTATCATTCTTTGATCTAATGGCAGGTATTCATAACCTATACTCAGGGAAACTGCAGTGAAGTTGCTGCTGGGTACAGTTCAGAAAGATTGTCTTGGCAGGTCACATACGTTGGGGATGTCTTGTTCTACATTGAAGGAGAAAATTGTATTCCTTGTGTCATCTCTCAGAATTACTCAAAGAGATCAACAATTATTTTCTTTAACAGATTAATTTTGATTACTCCTACTGTCTCCCTATAGCACCCATGGATTTTTTTCCCATCAACAGTTCTCTTAACCCTTTCCAGAAACTACAAGATTTTCCATTCCCCCCACAGCTATCACTTAGTCAGCTTAAGTGATTCTATAATAGAATATATTAAAATTCTTATCTTTGAGCTGCCCTGATGTATCATCATACAACAGTATCTGTCACTATGTTTGAACATCCTTATTTAATATGTTAGGATGTTATCTGCAATATGGCATATCGCTGTCCCTAGCTGTACCCTAATACACAAGGAAAAGCAGAGAGAAGCAAACACCCAGGATGAGCAGGAGTGGAGGAGCAAATTCTGAAAAAGAACTGGGAAGTTGATAGTGTTAACAAAATAAGGTGTAAAATATTTTACAGTAGAGTAGAATTTGGACTCTACGACTCTACCAGTTCCTCTATCTCTTCACTGTAGAAATATTTAGTCTATTCAGTAATAGTAGCATTTTTTAAAGTATTTTAAAAGTAATATTTTAAAAATGGTGTAATAGCCTTTAAAGTCACGTAAGAGTGACCTATGTAGCAATATTCACTGAAGCACTCAAAATCAGAACAGAAACTGAATATCCATCAAGATTTATCATGCAATTAGACAGTTACTCGGGCTGTATTCCTGCTGTCCCTTATATTCTCTTTGCTGAAGTATAAAACATGCAGTAATGAATATCAGCTATAGCACTCTCACCCAGATGTACGTGTAACGTAAACATGAAAACAATACATCTTAAAATGTTGGGACTTTAAATAAACTACCTCATATATTAAATTGGGATAAAAACATCTGTACAGGAGGAAACTGATAAGTTACTTTACTGAGAGACTGAGGCAAAGGAAGGCAAAAATGGTACTTTTAATAAATATAGTGATTACTAAAGTATTACTGATCTGTTCTGCAAGTCAGCCCTCTTAAATCAGCACTCCAGCATTTGTCAGAACTGTGGAAAACATGAGAAACCTGTGGTTGAGATTTCCAGGAAATTTCTTCCAGGTTTTTAGGTTAGATATATGCAGGCAATACCATACATAAAACAAAGCATGCTTTGAAAATGTAATTTACATGTTTTTGCATGTAAATTATTTAAATATTTAATTGTCACAATTGATGCCATTTTGTGTGAATGTGAAGGGCTATACAACACACAAAAATTCTGGTTACACAGATTTAAATATCTAACAAAGTTTTGGAAACTACCATACATGAGTCAAACAACAACAGCAAATGCAAACATTGGGTTTGACATGACAAATATCTAGTAAATATGGATGTTTGTATGCTCCTTCTTCTTGTCAAGGAAAATAATTGCTTTGGGGTTCAGAGGTAGAGATCTGCATTGGCATAAACATCAGTGCTTTTTGAAAAGCAGGGCTATAGACAAGAAAGCACTCTCCTTCATGAGGGAAGCAAAAAGTCACTTTTCCAAGGAGAGAATTCCTTTTGTGATCACTTCTGTCTGTAAAACAGTGCTTCCCTAGCCAGGGTCAAGTCACATAGCAGTGACAACACAATGCTCCCCTATAGCCCCAAGGACCCTTTCAAAAGTATTCAGCAACACTGAAATCAAATTTTATCCTCTGCTACGTCATTTCTCACCACCAAATCTATTCTGAGCCAGTGGGTTTAAGATATTCATTATCTCTCTTAGGAAGGGTATTTAGACTCTATCTTGTTTAATGATCCTCAACACACTTTCTCAGGGATTGGGAAAGACCGACCTGTACCTCTGGACCAGAAGTGATCCACTAGCCTTGCAGTTTTTCTTACAGTAAGTCTCAGCCCACTATTCTCATCTTAACCAGGTAAGGAAAGAAGTATCAAGAAGATTGCTTTAAACCCTAAATTGAACCCAAGGTTCAAACTCTTTCTCTTCCCCAAATCTTTCAGTGATCATTGGACTAGCCATTTTCTCTGTGGTTTGATACTTGATATGCAAAGTATGATTTTTCAATTCAGGAATATGAGGACAAAGAATTGGATGACCATGACCTCACAATCATATTGCTCATGATCAGAATGGCTAACTTCTAGGCTAACATTTAAATTGTATCTTGGTTCGTCCCATGTTGCAGTTTTGGTAGAAAACTTGTTTACATGCTTGTAAACCAGCAATGCCAGGAAATTACTGTGGTGTTAGGATATATATGGCATAGGAGTCTGCCTAATTTTCTATTTATAAACAAGCTGTTTTCCCATACAGCTTCAAACTACAGCTCATATAGTCAGAATAAGGTCAGGATTCATGCCTTGGAGGTGATATAGACTATGTGAAGAAACTAATATTATTAAAAAAAAAAAAAAAAAAAATTAGAATCTGAATTTCTTCCTGTCCTGGACAATTTGAAAGGTTCTTATGATGAGGTTTTGCCTTCTTCATCTCCAGAGTAGTGTAACTAGTCTCACATGCTCTAATGACTCAGAAGGAAACCATCAGCATTTTTTACATGGAATTTTAACACCAGCTAACAAAGCAGGTCAAAAGGAGTATCCTACAATGCTGCTATAACTTTTCTGAAACAAGCAGAAAGCTTTTGTAACATTCAGCAATGAGCTACCATGTCTTCTGTCATCCCTCTGTTCTTTGACACATGGAGATTTGTGCAAATATGGGCAGGCAGAACCTTTTTAAAAATACAGCTCCATCCATATTCATCTGGAAGGTACATTTTTCTGCATACTGGATTTTTGGTTTCATTTTATTTTGCCAGTATTCTGTTAGATGTAGTTCTGATTATAACCTGACCACCAAGCTCCCCAAACTGAACTTTTGCACTGATTAAAAGTAAAGGCAGTATGTTTATGAAAGTCAGCAAATCTGTGAGTCAAAAGAAGACACCTTACCAAAGGGTCAGAATTTGATATAAGGAAGAAAACGTCCAAAAGCATGGAAGAAATGCTGTTCTTTGGGTGAAAAGATTCTGTTGCTGAGAAAAATCAAACATTAATAATTCATTTCTTTACAGACTTTCTACTCTTGACTCTAAGGAGGTAAAATAGTTTGAAAGCCCCACAAAGGTGGGGAAAATATTATATATTTCCTACCTCCAGCACATTTTAAACCAATTGACCTCAGTATGGTGGGAAGGCCTCTAGCCTTATGGCAGAAAACAACTTTGAATGCCCAATACAAAATTTAATATCGATGAGCTGGGAAAGAAAGAAAAAAAAGAAGCTACCAAATTGATGCCTCAGTTCGTATATCTCAATTTATAACAGCACCTTGGATCAAGTGAGAGAGGAGAGGAACTTTAACTCAGCCAAATTTTAAACTTTTCAACAGGGATCCTGGTTGCAGTTTAATGTGTTTTCCTACTCTATTACTTCTCTAGCATAAGCTGTCTATATAATGGAATATTTTACCTTGGTTTTCTAATGCACTGTTCCTAATTCAGATCTGGACAGAGAAGATGACACCGAAGGGGTGCATTTATTGCAAGAGGTTTCCCTTATACATTGTCTAGTTATAGCTTGTACTAGTAACTCTTTGCATATTCTTTGATATTGGGCAGATGATTATACAGTCACTGTCCTCACTGACATTTTTGTATCCCTTGGATAAAGCAGAATTTTCAAGGGCTAAAACAGAAGAAGTATTTAAGGAGGGTTTTTTTGGCAGAGTATTCAGATAGTTTTGGGGGGGGTTAACTATTGAGGTAGGGATGATGCAGCTGAAATATTAGTATTCATTCTTTGTGCTAGCTAGAAATGTTGCTACTGACTTACTTTTATTAAGACTTACTTTTTCTATACTGAAGTAGTTAAAAACCTAAACACCTGCCCTGAAGTCTGGAGTTATATTCCAGCCAATAATATTTTACATTTTTGTACAGTGAGCTTTTTCATAGCTCTGCATGTTGAACAATAACTTGCCTCTATTTTCACTTTTTATAAAAAAATCTAACAGTCTTTTTTCCATGTCTTTCACTGTGTGACATTCCTTACTTTAGGATTGTAGCATTTCAAAAACATTATTTTATCTTCATAAACTTTGCTGAAATTTGTTGGAAGTAAAGAGTATTAGAGACAGACTGACAGATCACAGAGAAATCAAGTGATAATCTAAAGTCACATCCAACTCCACTCCTTAGAAAATAAAATTATCAACAATTACATACAACTTCACAGTCTTCCTGCAGTCAAACAGACCAAGCAAATTACAAAATAAAAAACTCATAAAGAATACCTTGACACTATCAGTTGATAGCTATGGATCATCTCATCACAATCCACTGTTGAAAGAGCTATAGGTGAAGTGCCTGTCTTATCTTTAAAGATCAAACCTTATGTTTATTTTTTTTTAGAACACCAGCATTTACTTTAGATTCAGTCTATAAACTTCAGCAAAGGCTAATATTTACACATTTTTTGTTTTTATTTTGTCTTTCTGAAAGCACTATGAGCATCAAAGAGAGGAAAATGCCACCACAGTAAAAAAGTAATAAATCTATTGAAAACACATGGAAGTAATTTCTCAGAATATCCTCACTATACACATACCTGCAAATTTCACCCATAAAACCAGTATTATATCACACTTTTATCAGAACCAGAAAAAGACACAACCAGTTTTCAAACTGCAGTAGTTCGCTGCTGTAGACATCTGTAATTTGGATTTTTTTCCTGGAAAGAAAATTAAGCAAAAAATAAGAAAAAAGAAAAAAGGATAAAAGGAAACAAGGAAAATAGAAAAAGAAATAATAAAAAAGAAAAATGAAAAGAAGAAAAAAAGAAAAAGGGAGAAAAAAAAATAAGAAAAAAGAAAAAAGAAAAAAAAAAAAGAAAAAAGAAAATAAATATGATCTAGTAGGAAGACTTACAAAATCTTGCTGAGGAAGCAGCCTATGCTATTCACAGTCCAAAGAAAATGCATTGGTTTAGTATAGAATAGTCAGTGAAGCAAAATGCACGGTCCTCTCTTCTATTTCTTTATGATATGTAATTTTTGTGGTCAACATAGTAATCATTTTGTCCATTAGTTTGATAATAGCATCAAATTACTTTCATTTAATACCTGTAACAGTTGTATATTTCTGTCCTAATGTGGTGCTATGCAGTGGTTTACCAAAAAAATAACAAAAAAAAAAAAAAAAAAAGGCCAAATCCAATATAAACATTTACAAAATAAACACTGTAAATTTTAAAAGAAGCTGTTCTTAGGTAGATCTGCACATATCTGGACAAAGGAACAAATCATAATCAATATAGGTGGTTTCTACAGCAAAGCTGTTCAAGAAGAGTTCACATGGGCACAGGCATATGTATATTTACATTTATAGACTTGGGCTGACTGATGGCTTGAACTACCATTTGAATCAGGTAAAACAGAGGTTTCTGCTGTTTCATCTTGAGTTGCTTCAAGCAATCACAAAAGGTCAAACCCCTAGCATTGAGCTTCACAACTTACTCTTAAACTCATTTTAATTGTCTATGGTTTCTATTCACTCTCTTACCAAGCCCATTCTGCAGTCTCCTGCCTTCCCTAAATAAGCTCTCTAGTGAAGCGTCCTTGCTACCAGCTATCTCATGCATCAGGTACAATTTGATTAAATAAGGTTTTGGGGTATTTCAATATATCCTCCTGGGACTACAAAATATTAAAGCATCTATGAAAGATGTGGTCCCAGATACTGAGCTCTTGCTTCCCACCTTCCTACCCCATCACTGGGATCTAAATCAAAAATTTCAAAGTTTCAAGCTTGGTGTTAGAAAACTAGCAAATGCAAAATGAACCAGGTGAACATCTTCTGCATTCCTCTACTAGGCATGCATACTTCTATTTCATTTTTAAGTGTTTAAACATGGCAGAAAACTTCTTCCTTATAAAACTCTACCTACATTTTCCACCTTGATGTCTAGAAAAGTTTTGTTTGAGAAGTGCTGCAGATGCCCAGTCTATGGAAGACCTATTTATTTTAACCCAGAGGTCCTACATTTCAGTCTTTGTGTAAGATTCCTTTCAGGCAAAGGTATGACTTTGACATTGCTAAAGAAACAGGATGCAAGGGCCTGCCAACTCAGCAAAATTCTTCCCTCCATAAGAGGAAGTTTAGAAGCAGGCTCAAATCAAAAGTAGTTCATTATAAATCTTAGGCCTTTAGATGCTACAGTACAGGAAAAAAAAATACATCAAGACATTCCATGTAGGAAAATGTTACCTCTTCATACTTGGGAAAGTGTCTGGGGTTAGTTTCCTTCTTATTTTTACATTCTTCCAGGGGGTGTTAGTTTGCACATCAAGGCCATATCACAGTTATTGAATTCACATTCCGCCCCCACCCCCCCCCAAAAAAAAAAAAAAGAAAATTCTGCTTTAACAGCTGCATCTGTTGGCAAGAAAAAAAAAAGATGTACTGTTGCTGCATTTTGTAAACAACATAAAGAGTAAACTGGGGAGTGCACTACAGCTGACGGACACAACATAACAGCTGTATTAAAGACCAGCCACCTAACTTTGCATAAAGCCTCTTCCAGCACACTTATACTAGAACTCACCCAAGAACTGAGGCTAGTCTGAGCTCGGCATTAATTGGATGCCTGCTTATAGTTTGTGTTTTAATTTCAATATGTGTCTATGAGACAGTGGTAAAAGACCATGCCCCAAAACAAACAAACGAATGGAATTGACTTGACCTATCTACAGTGGACTTTAGAGGTCACTGCCCTTCTTCCCTACTTCTTTTTGCTTTGATGCTTGGACTTTCTCCTTCATTTATCAATGGAGAATAATGCTACAGCTTCCACATATGATATGCCTCAATCACGCTTGATGATAGCCACCAAGATGTCCATATCATCAACAGTGTTTTAAGTAGTCTTTTTCTTATACAGCACTTTAATATGCAGCTTCAAGTTATTGGAGATAAATGAGTTGTAGTAGGGGAGAAATGCAGAGAAACGTGCAAAAATCTGGAAGGCAGATCTCGAAAAGGCAGATGCATATTGAAAGAAGAACCCAGAGTAGGCTACTGAGGAAAGATATATGCAGGAGGAAACTAAAACAATTATATGGATTAAAGGAGTGAATGAGGAAGAAACAAGAAAGATTTCATCAGAGATCTATTTTATAGCCAAAATCAGGAGAGATAAAAGTTCCTCTGGACCATGAAGAAGACTATAGGACAATGAAAGGTAAAACCATGACAAAGAGAGAAGCTAAGGAAATGGTAGGTTATGAAAACATCAGAGGCTGAGTAGGAATTCTGAGACAATAGTGAAAAAGCATAACATGGAATAAGGGCTGTTGAACAGGAAACAAAACAGTGAAAGTGTTGGAGAGAAGCAATATTTCAAAAATTAAGGATGAAATTATGCTATAGAAGAAAGAATGAAGGATATGAACTGAAAAGGTTACACAATGCATACTTTCATGTCACAAAAGATTTTGAGGGTGATAGTGGAAGGACATTATTATCTCAGGGGGATTCCTGTATGATCCTTTTATGTTATGTTTTAGTCAAATTCCCTGGTTCAACCTGTGGAATAGGTTGAGTCAAAACGCTCCTTGCTTTTGTCCTAGGGGGTAACTAGATAGAGGAGTGATTCAGTAGACAGACCCACTTTAAGAAAGATGCTTATAGATGACATTAATGCAATGGACTAGAGAGGTCTGGGCAGGATTGCCTTAGCCTTTGCCTAGAGAGAAATCAGGTTTACTTTGGATTCGATCTCAGAGTTGGGGACAAACATGCCCTTTCAGACAACCTTTCAAAGCAGGGCCACTCACCTGCCCTGGATCAGCCCCCAGGCAGACTGTGTTGTTTTCACCTTAACTTGGAAAAAGTTACCAGTTGGCGGCTGTCAATAGGGACTCATGATGCATCCTGTGGTGAGCATGATGCAACCAGGGTCAGAGGTAGAGCTAAAAGGGTGCCAGAAAAAGGAAGTAACAATACCAAAATAAAAGCCAACCCAAATTAAATGAGTTAGTCTGAGATACAGCAGCCAGCTGGGTAGGAGAGATAGGAGAAAAATAAAAAATAAAAATTATAAAAAATAGAACAGGTTGAAAATCACAGTAAAAGCACATTCTGGTTGAGATATCCTGGGAATAGGCAGCATTTTTTCACAACTGTTGTCGTCATGTAATGCAACCACTGTCTTTTTAACCACAGTTCTATAGAAAGTGTCGATAGATTAAAACAACACAAATATATTACCAAATTTTCTACACAGGTAAAAATGCAGTCTTGGCTGTTCCCTTAAAACCAACAAGCATATTTTAAAGGTGCCTATGTTACAATCAGTTATGAGCAACTTCAATGAGTGTTTAGTTCACATGAATCCAAACAGTGGTATGGCTCCTGTTTTACTTCCATCTGTCTCAAAATTACAAAACATATACTGTAAGAGAGGACCAACAAAATTATATTATATCCAGCTCATTATAGCAACTAACAGAAGGAATTTCTGTTAATTGATGTGTTTGCAGGAGTCACAGAATAAAAATTATAAATATATAAAAAATATTTAAAAAAAAAAAAAAGCTTTTGAAAATAGATTTAAACTATGAGGTCACTTAGGTGACAACCAAAATATAAACTCCGAAATTTCTGAACCTTGGGAAAAGCAGATAAAATTCTCTGATGAGGAATCCATCTGTCTCTTTGATTATATTAATACTTTTTTTTTCTTTTTTTTTACAAAACGGAAATCATTTAAGAGCTGTTTTTCTGGCTGTTTTTCTGATGCAAAAAATGTTTTCAACACTGTTTAGAGTCTCTGACTTTTTATGTGAAAAAGAACAGAAGCATACTGCAAGTTTGTGCTTCCAAATAAACACCTAGATATAAAGACAACATTGAAAAGAAACTAATGAAATTCCAAGGTGTTCTAGGATGGCTGTTTTATTCTGATCAGTGGTAGATTGCACTATTGACCAAGTGTCAGACACAGAGCGATACAGTGATTGAATAAAAGTGTATACATAATTGAGGCAGAGAACTTTGCCAGGACTAGCTCTGTTGTTTTCCCTGTAATGCCAAGAGAAACCTTCTCTTATTTCCCCTTTCCCTCTCTTTGCCATCCACACCCTCATTCTCCTGTAGAGCAAAAATACATTTCCATTCACCCCCTCTTCTTTTTCTGTTGGTGTCCACAGATAAAATAATGCAAGGTGCTTTAACTAGAGACACTGATGAAATATATGCAGACCAGATATTAATCTGTTATCTGTTCTGTAGGTGTGAGATGTGATGAGGATGACAGAGAATCCTGCTTTGCAGGCCTTAAGTAATTTGAGCCAAAGATATTTAGACCTGTCTTTGGACACTGCAAATCAGTTATAATGGGAAGGGGAAAGCCCTTGGGAAGCCTACCTTGAAACATATTTCAAATGCCAGGGGACTTGCATGAAAATTGGGTAATGAATGAAATTCTTATTGCAGAAAAATCACTTAGGGACGTGCTTGCTGTTGCATACCACTGCTCTCTATGTAAACCCTAAATGCTTAATGATGTAAACTTTTGTACTGCAAATTTTGTAATGCATTCTCTCCCTCAAACTGCTTTTTTCCTCTTGGACAAGGAGGGTGTCGGGTGGAATACTAGTTTTGTCCGCTGGAAAAAGATAAATAATTCAACGGCTGCTGTGATGGTTTAATAGCACACAAGACCAGGTGTGAAGGAAGTAAACTTTCTCACTGGGATGTGAGACTTACCCTAACAGAGAAGCAACAGTATGTCTGTAGCTAAGCTGTTACCAAGTCTTAAATAATATATATTAACTTCCCAAGAAGAAGAGATTTCTCTGCCATACCATCTAGGATTTATTATGCAGTTCTTTGTCAGGATTTTGCTTCAGTGGAGGGAATTTCTATCCTGTCAGAGACAGAAAGACTGGACTCTACATATCTTTTCTTAATGTTTGGGGTTGTTGTATTACAATGGACAACATAGCTTAAATCAGAGCTTCAAGATCCACCTGGGCCTTCTGCTCCTTTGTCTTTTTACAAGGGTTTTAACAACCTAGATCTTGAGGATTCCTTTACCATTCCTGTCCTGAAAGTTTGGGTTCATATGGTTGTGCACTGCCCATCAGAACTGGCCCTGCAGAGCTTCCCATCCACAAAGAACTGAGATATCTCTGTCAGGTTGCATGACACCTGACATTTTTCAGATTCAGACTGCTCACAAGACAAAAACATAGAGTATTTTGAGTTGGAAAGGACCTTAAAGACCGTCTAGTTCCAGCCCCCCTGCCCCGGGCAGGGCCCCCTTCCCCCAGCCCAGGGTGCTCCCAGCCCCGTCCAACCTGGCCTTGAACCCTTCCAGGGAGGGGGCAGCCACCGCTGCTCTGGGCACCCTGGGCCAGCGCCTCACCCCCCGCACAGTAGAGAATTTCTTCCTTATACGTAGCCTAAATCTACACTCATTCAGTTTAAAACCATTGCCCCTTGTCCTATCACTACACCCCCAGACAAAGAGTCCCTCCCCACCTTTCCTGCAGACCCCCTTTCAGTACTGGCAGGCCACTATAAGGTCTCCCCAGAGCCTTCTCTTCTCCAGGCTGAACAACCCCAACTCTCTCAGCCTGTCCTCACAGGGGAGGTGACACAGCACTGCAGGTGGGGTCTCACGAGAGCAGAGTACGGGGGGAGACTCACCCCCCTCGACCTGCTGGCCACACTGCTCTTGCTGCAGCCCAGGACACGGTTGGCTTTCTGGGCTGTGAGTGCACACTGCTGGCTCACAGGCAGTTTTCCATCCACCAACACTCCCAAGTCCTTCTCCACAGGGCTGCTCTCAATCTAGTACTTGCCCAGCCTGTACTTGTGCTTGGCATTGCCTCAACCCATGTGCTCCTGTTTTGCTCTCTTATTCTATTATTTCTTTATTAGAGGTGTGGAAATAGAGAAGCACAGTGGGAAAAAAAAAAAAAAAAAAAAAAAAAAAAAGGCAAAATCAGAAAGTTCAATTACTCAGAAGAAATACATGAAGAAGAAAAAATTGTAGAGTGAAAAGGGGACATTTTTCCACATTAGTAAAAGGCACAGCACCCAGATGGGGCACGTACAGCATCATAGGTCTTACTGATCATTGTTGGGTTAAATGAATATGTTTCCTAAACTAAACCATTAAGAATTTAAGGTTTGATTAAGAAGAGTTCAGTGTTTCTTACTGCATTTTTATGTTATGAGAAGAAACCTATTCTCATTCTTCAGGCAGCTCTAGCTCTCATATTCAAATGCATAATGGAGAGCTGTTTTCCAAATAAAACAATATTTTCTTCCAAGGCTATACACTGACCAGTCACAGAAAAACTTTTCTTGTTTTGATGAATAAATATACGAACTCTGCTTTACAAACTGAAATACTGAGTATAAAATTGAAGCCATCTGCTTCAGACAATGACAGGAATGTTGGCCAGAGAGCAATACCTGTTGCTCAAATCTGTTGCTAAATTGCTAGTCCACAGCACTTTACACTGTATGCCAACAGTTTTATTTTTCAGTTCTTCTTTTTATCCACTACCCAAAGTAAAAAATCTGTGATCATTTCAGAGGCACGCTAACCCTGAAAATGCTAGAAATACCTGTGACAAAAGCAAAATATTTGATTTCTATAATTCAAGGGATATAAATGCAACTAATATGATTAAACCAGACTGAGATTTTAAGAAAGGCTGTTCTGTCAAGATAATTCCAGTTTCTACATCCTATATTTTTCATCACTGGTAGAGACACAGGAATGGAAACAGTAGATTTGTTTATGCTGTCACTAAAAGATGAATTAAGGCGAATCACAAAAAAACCCAGATGGGCATTTATCTGAACTTCTAAAAAGATCAGATTCACTGCATTACAACTCACTGTGTGTTCACTTTGTGGATATATGAGCAAGTGAATTCCCATGGCAAGAATGATCACCAAAAAACAAGCTTTAAATACAAAATTGAGGCAGTTAAGTAAGCATCCGGAGTATTAAGTGCCAGTACTTACAGTTGACAGACAACTATAATCTAACATTAGCACAACTACAATCAGTGAATCAGAATTTCTCTTCTACATTATTTGTTCCATTTGATTACTTGACAAGTATTCATTTTCATGTCTGTACCAGATCAGCACAGAATTGGCCCCATATTTCAGTGTAACCCTATTTTGTTTGATTTTCATTACTACACATACAAACTGCAGGAGAAAGTTACCATATATTTTCCCTGGGTACAACCTCTAAGTATTTATAAATACAACATATTTACTTATCCTCCTGGGAAGCCAAATATGGCAAGGACTGTAGAGAAGAAAACAATGGATTGTGACCCTCTGCAAATGTGGCAAAAACTGCACTGTTGCTACTGTTGGTGTGTCCCACTCTGAATAGATACAGGGACTTTTGTTCTAAACAACAGCTTCAGTACCTCTACATCCAGCTGAAATTAATTTTACCATGTATTTGATTTTGGCTATGGTCACAGACTTTTTCCAGGAACATCCACACAAATACTTTATTTCCTACACTAGTGCTCATAAATATCTACTAGTGTATAAAATGGTAAATATAAATCCAATTTCTATTTTGTTATTAGAATTTAATAACTTCTATTTAACTTTCACGAAGGTCATTCGATTCCACTGTGATCCCTTAGAAGAAGTTAATTCTGTAACTTAATTGGGATATGAGTGGTTCCACTAATTTTTTATTCCAAGATAAGGCAATGGGTAAAGAAACATTTAAAAAAACACACACACACACACACACACATATATATATAATATATACATTTGTACATTATCCCAGAAAACAAGAAAGAGCATTGAGAAATACACTGGGTCCATCAAAATGTGGATGACAACATACAGGTACTTTTTTTCTGACAAGTTTCAGAAATATTGCACTAAAAGAGGGGGAGGAGGGTTAGGGAAAACATAAAAAATAATAATAATAATAAAAAAAAAACCACAAGAAAAAGATTAATCTAAGCCTGTGAGCATTTAATTAGGTGCATAGGGAAAGAGGTTGAATATCAATTTAAACTTTAATGATGTGGCCCTCTACCAAGGAGTATCCAACCTCTTTGTATGGATATTCAAGGGCAACCATCTAATTTCTACTAGTGTCAAGGACAGGCAAAAATCTCAACATCTCTCTACAATAAGTGTTTTCATAGGCAAGAGTATCACAAGGTCCAAGGGGGAGACTCCATGTATCACAGACTGTTTAGTGGGCTGATGCCAAGAACCTATTCCACACTATCAACACTTCACCATACAACCCCGAGCAAGTCTCTTTGAGTTTACATGCCTCAGTTTCCCCATCTTCAAAATAGCTGCAATATTTCTTGTATTAGAGCAATAGTGTGAAGCTGCTGTCACACTGATAAGTGGCTTAGAGATCCCTGGATAGATGCTGACTTTGCATATAAGTGTATATTTACAAATGAAGATGTAGCCTATTGTTATGAATATTGTGTATTACAGGCTGCTTGCATTATCAATTTAATGTACACGAAGATTCAATCAAAGCTGTTTAAGACCTTGAAAAAGACGCTACTCGGTGTACGTTCTGATAGGCTAAGTGTTGATTCAGCCTACACACATGCACGAATAATATCTCAAGTCATTAGGGTCTAGCTTTTTTAAAAAACAGTTTTCAAACTTTCAAAAATCCTTTCTATGTGTGATCTGTGAGTTGCCTTCTACATTCGAAGCTGATAAAATGCAGGAATGTTCACATTCATGAGACAATAGCTTTGACTGAATGCTGTAAAATGAAATAGTCTCTTTCAGTTTTTCCTTTCAAAAGGAAAATTGCATAAATAATACATTTGGGGCTTGCAATACAAAACAAGCACAATAGCTACTTTACAGCTTTCATCAAAATGAAGGCCATCTTTTTCATTTATATTATGAAACTGGTAATACAATATCATCATCTCCGATTGGCTGAAATCATCTAGACTGTGAGCTCTCCTTTCCAGATAATGCCACTTGGTCCCTATGTCAATGGAATGTGTAATGGTGGGACATATAAGACAAATTTTTTGTCATTGGTTAGCAATGAAGCTTAAAAAAAAGTAATAATGGAGATTTATTGAGGAATAAGCAATGCTTCCCAGTGAAAAAGAGTAAGACAAGTATCTGAAATGTTTCTGTGCTCCTTGTCGATGTTTTGCTTTTATATTTGTGCTCTTTTGCATTCTTAATATGTTCTTTTTCAAAGGGGAAAGTGTATGCAGTGATGGAAAGGGTAGCTTAATCTCAGAAGGACCCTGTGATAAAAGGTGTATCTTTAATTTCCCGTTTAACACTAGGCAGATTTCACTCCACCATGCTGAAAAACCCCAAAACCATTCAGGAAATGTCACAAAAGAGCAGGTGACAGTGGTGGAGGTATGCTGCAACGCTCCATTCCTACCACTGTCCTGAGGGAGATTTTGTCTGCTCTCCACACTCAACTGAAGCTCTTTCTGTGACAACTGTCTTCTGTTGTGTTCTCCACTCACCCTGTTTCTTGTGTTTCACGTATTGTCCTAAGTCTTGAACTAAAACTGAAACTGAACCAAACATGGAGTATGACTAATCACACAAATCTATTCACAGTTGTCCTTAGGGGATTCTCAGGCTCTCATGGCTACAGATATTTTGCATTTCCCTAGCTCTTTCCTGTATCATGAGAGAATATGACATCATGTCTGGGTAAAGAATAATATTTTCTTTCATATGATAAATGCTCTACCCTTCATTTTTTCTCTCAATTGTAGTGGCATCTTTATTTCTTTGATGTATTCACAAATTACACATCCTGAGCTGATTTTTCTCCCTCACAGTGACCTTTCAGAATAGGATATGCACCCAGAATGGAAACCAAAGCAAAACCATATGAAGTTTTAAGATGCCAGATGAGACAGACACTTGGTAGAGCCACCTCTTTGACTGCAGAGAATATGTATACAGGAAGCAAGGATGTTGTTACAGACTTGGCACTTGGTATTTTCTAACAAGTTGAGTTACGGTCTAGTTCTGCCCACAAGGTAGTCCACTGGAAACAGGAGTAAACTAACTGCTAAATGTGTTGGCTTTAACATGCATCAGATGTAGAGAATATTTCATCAGCCTTTCCCAGACAGTTTTCTACTGAAACTTCATATTTAAATGGTATGGAATTACCAAAGTCAGCACAGAATGGGCAATATTTTGTTCTTGGCATAGAAAATTACCTCAGTCCATCTTGATGTATGTTTGTTAGATCTTCCTTACTCAGACTAGTATATGCAGAGTTGCCTTTGTGAATCCCTAGTTTTTGTCCAAGGTCTTTGACCACACCTCATCCAGACCTTGAAGGGATTCACTGTACTAAGGACCACTGGTCTGTCTATTCAGAGATGAGCCTGATGTGCTAAGTTAAAAACAAGTCCTCTTTGACCTAGGTGACGAAGCAGTTCCTTGAGAATGTTTCTCTCTTACTGTGTCTTGTCTTTTCCCTTTATAAAATGGAATTTGGCTGCTGTGGAAGTGTTTTGAGTGTGATTTGTCATTTTTTATCCATGGCATTATGCCACTAGATATTGTTTGACTAAAACCCAGTTGTGTTTGAGATGGGAGACTG
Organism: Tyto alba; assembly: GCF_018691265.1. NCBI lineage: Eukaryota > Metazoa > Chordata > Aves > Strigiformes > Tytonidae > Tyto > Tyto alba. Next base: position 14,007,737 of record NW_024881295.1, read on the forward strand.
TGCTACTAAACTTGCCCAGTTAGTGCAAACCCTACTGAGTGCTCCATTTCTTCTGTACTTAATCACTCTCTCATTGATTTACAATTCTATTTTCTGCAAGGACAGACTTCCCTTGTTCTGTTTATTGAATTCAACAGTATGGGTTCATAATCCTTCTTTCTCATTTTAACATGAGAGAGAGTGGAAGGCTGTATGAAGCTTCTCACTTTCAAGCTGGGAGCTTTCATTTTTATTGCAAAATGCAGTTGGAACAAAAATGAATATCTTAATGTCATAAATTGTATTTTCCCCATCAGATGAACAAACCCAAACTTTCTATGCAAGCACTAAATTCAGGCATTCTAAATCCACATCTGGAAATTGAACATTGACACATATCTTCTGGGCAAAGCTGAAGCTATTAGATGCTATTTGAATGCCAAGGTCAACCATTAAAATTATTCCCTCCTCCACATCATTATAATATTGTACTACAAATGTCATCAAGATTATGACATGGATTGTAAGACTATAACATTAATTTTCAGCTGGTCTGCAATTATATTTCTTTCACTGTGGAAGTGTTAGCTCTGATTTGATAAAGAATAATGCTGTGTCAGTACCTGGGCAAGAGACTTGCAGAGGAAAGATCTCAGGTACTGAGAATTCACCAGGAGAACCTTGTCCCTTGAAAAAAATGATCTGGGTCCAGATTAAGTACTGACATGTGCCTGCTGAGGTGTAAAACTAAAGCATTCATGATCAAATAGCCCATGGCCCATTTAACAAAAGCTACTTTCAGCACATTTCTGGCTCTGTAGATATTGCTCCTATATCCCACTGGACACAGCATTGCTCACTCTTCTTGTATCAATCCAACATCCTGCTGTTTACCTTGCAGCCATTTCTTGCTTCCTTCTCTCTTGCTTTTGCGTCATAGGGTTTACTACAAGGTCAGTTAGCTGCACTGGTCACTGAGCATTTTCTGGGAATTCAGCTGGGTTAGTTTTTCTTCATCCCAGTTCATAACACAATAAAAGAAATGTGCAAACCCTTTCTACTAAACTGCAAGTTACCAGAGTGCTTCCCACTGAGTCAGTCTGCACCACCCGGTGAGGTGCAGAGGCAGCATGTCCTGGTTTGCTTTGCTCTAGCTTTTCCCCTGCTGTTTGCAGATCCTGTCCTGGTGTGGCTGAGGCAGCAGAGACCACAGCACAAACTCAGGCATTTCCCAGTGAGCTTTAGACACTTCTGCTCATCCAAAAGCTCTTTCAAGGTTCGCTCTTACAAGGAGCCCTACAGTAAACTGCTGATAGAGTTGGCTGGGAGTAGACAATGCCCTAGGGGGGAGAAAAAAGAAGAGGTCTTTGAAGACTTGTTTTCAACAGTATCTAAACACGGGAGGCTTTAATCTCGTTAGATGTGGACTTGTCCATTCTGCCTGTTGTTAAACAAGAATTTTTTTTTCCTAACCCTGTACTTAGGATATAGCAACATGTGTTGACTATGTCTGTCAAGGACAAAACAAGATGAGCCCTTGATTGAAGGAGTAACCTTGAGAGGAAGTTCAGTGTGGAGGGTGGATATTTTATGCCCAGTGAAAGGAAGTGTTTTTGCAATCTGCTGCACAAGCAGCTGTGAGAACCACTTCTTGCTCAAGAAGGAAGAAAAAAAAAAAAAGTGTTTTCTTGTTTACAGAACTCATAGCACTGTTACCACTCCCAGGTTTCTCCCTGCTTGTGCTAACTCAGTGAAAAGGGACACTGGAAGAAAATAGTGAAATTTACTTCCTACTTTTGTACCCTATGAGCATTTTGAGGTATGGATTACACCCTGCCAGTATTACTGATTTACATACTACCACTGTTACTACTTACTTACTCATCACCTCATATTACCCCAAAATTATTAACAGCAGATAACAAGCTATCCTCTAAAAATACCAGATCTGATTGTGCAACAGCTAGGAGATGCAGAGACAAATATCTTAAGTACTGCACACTTGTTCTTCCCATACCTCAGCATCATTCTTTTCTAAGGGAGAAGCCAGAACTTAGGGGGTGCAGGGGAAATATGTTATAAAAGAGAAGCTACACCAAGCTAAAATCTTAGTGTTAGCTTATGAAAATCCTGGTGAGTAGGTATTAATAGCATGCAGTCAGCTCACAGAGAAGACAAATTGTGTCTCAGTAGAACAAAACTGAATGCATGTAGACAAACAGTACATACTGAAAAGCACAATAAATTGTACTATGAACCTTACAGCTTTTAAACAAGCCTGTAACATAACAAATCTTTTGTTACTCCTTGTATCATAGGTTTTCAAATTTTCTGTTGTTTCATACATTCAAACATATTATCTAAACAGTATATTTATACTGCAGTGCCTTAGCATACAAGTTCCTAACAAGTGAGGCCCAGGCATAACCCAGGTTCAAAGTACAAGCCAATAAATTGTGCCAGATCTCTGCTTGTAGGACTGTCTCAGAAAAGAGCCATAAAGCACTGGAGGGGCAAGGAGAAAGTAACCATAACCCTAGGGTTAGGAAAAAGGAAGAGAAGGAGTTGGCAGCAACCCCAGAGAGCAGGCAATGATTCCCAGAGGCACCCGGGTAGTGGTTAGATGACCAAGAGGTGATGCAACAGCAGATGTTAGGGGAAAAGTCAAAATGTGAAAAGGATGCAATGGGAGACTTGACATCAGAGGATGGAAACCACTGACCTAGCACAGGACCATCTTTCAGAAAATATTTCTCAGTCTCTTTAGCGGATTTATGATTTGCAGATTTCTTCAGCATTTTAACTCCAAATATTCAAGCTTCTTGTTTAACAATAGGCAGAACAGACAAGTCCACATCTAACAAGATTAAAGCCTCTTGTCCTTAGACACTGCTGAAAGCAAGTCTTCAAAGTACAAAATCTGGTGCTTCTATTAAAAGCATTAAGTATGGAGGGCATTACATTTTTCCCCTGACAGTTCATTCATTCACTCAGCTTAGACCCTCTTCTCTCCAACTGGTAAAGATATTTAGATACTGTATATAGACAGCCTCATGAATTGTTTTTCTCTCTGCTCTCCATCTTAACCCACCTGGTAGACCTGGGTGGCCAAGCTGTTATTATGGAAGACTTCCCACCTAAGTAGAGCTCCATCCACTTTTGCTGCAAAACATGCATATACCAAAACCCTAATTGCAGCAGGTACATCTCAGAGCCCAGAGGTGGAGCAGGAATGCATCCAATCCTTCCAAATCCATCGCCTTCTCCCAGCTAAAACAAAGGCAACTTTACTCTACCCCGCAGTCCCTGTACTTTAATTCACTCAGCTCCTCAAAGATGACACAGTGTAACCCTCTTGACAGATGTCTCCAATGCAGACATCATACATTGATTCACATTACTATTGGGGGTGTCTGGTAAGCATCCATACCTATTTCTGGAAATCTGTGGGTTCTTCAAGCTATTTGATCTCATAGCCCCTGTGAATTTAGAGATGCACAGAATATTCTGACTGAATTTTGTTCCTCCTCATCTCTGCTCTAACTTCCTATAAAGTAAGTGATTTATGACTATAAACCCATTTTTAGCTTATACATTTTCTATCATATAATTTTATACCTAAAATACGTATAACATATTAGAATTGCACATGCTGGACAGAGAGATCATTACTACTGATACGGAAGTTCACATCACATAAACCTGGGTGCACAGGCAATCTCTAGAGCCAGTACCCAGAGACTGATTCAGAGCAGGAATGCAAACCTGGTACTTACCCTCTGGTGGATCCTCCAGGGCTCCTTGACTGGGGAGGGTGTCCAGGGACAACAGTCATTCAGAAAACTCAGAACAGCAAAAACATCCACTGGCAGTTAATTAGTTGTTGAAACTCTGATATCAAACATAATCCACATCGTTTCACAAACCAACAGCAACCCTTGAACTACCTATATGAGCTTTGCCTAGGTTGCCGCAGCTCCACCTTCACCCCTATTTTCTTCTAAATGTGTAGGTCAGACAACAAAGATGAGAGACACATAAAGGCACAGGTAAATAGTCATTATTGTGAGCTATCTGACACTGAGTGGGGGCAAATTTCTTAGAGACTATATGTATGGTTAGTACATGAACAATAGCATGTAGCTTTTTTATTTTTGGCCTTTGCTCTCATAATCTTCCAGACTCTTTAGAGATGTCCATCAACGTGTCAAAGGTTAAAACCTCTCCCATTCAAGCAAATGCTCACACTGAATGTGTGCTCTCATAACACGTCAAGCCGAAAGGCATTAAAAAAGTGGGGAGATGCCCATAAATCTGAGATTTTTGAAAAAAGATAGGAGGCCTTTACTACTGGGAAGGGACATTATATTTTTCTGTTCCCCTAGTTATCTCATTTTTAAATAGTAAGGAACACCCTTCCACTTATTCCAAACAATTTCTGAAAATACATCAATATTCTCAATTTGCCTTCCTGTCTTTGCTGTGGGTGGCTGAAAATGGTTTACTGGGACTTCCAGGTGAAACTCTGTAACCATTTGGCTTTAATGCTTTTACATAAAACCCACTTCATTTTCTGTGTGGAGCTCAATACATCAGCCATCTCCAGCCACAGCTCACAGAAAAGATTGGAGAGCAGCTTGTACATCAAAAGTCAAGTATAAAAAAAATTAACAAGCAAGAAATTAAATCATTAAAACTCATCAGTATTTTTCCAAAAATATTTCATCATAATACTTCACTCTATCTTGCAGCTTTAGACCGCAAAGCACGTGGCACAGGATGATAAATTACATTATCTTCATTTTACAGATGGGAAACTGAGGCATAGGAAAGCAAATAGACTTTCCCAATGAATTGATAATATAAAACTTATTTTCTGACTCTCAGTCTGGCAGTCTATTCAATACACTATCCTGTCTTTAATTCCTATCTGAAAAGGGTGAAAGAAATAAATGTGCTGTTACGTTAGCTTTTGCAAATCCATTTTCCCTTAGCACCAAGACAAAAAAAAAAGCAAGAGTCAAATGCTTAAAATAGTTAAAAATATTAAAGCACACAAGAAGACTATTTAGTTGCATTTACAGCTGGCAGGAGACTCTGGCATCCTATTTTTATTTTATATTTTTTATAGCTAAAGATATCATTGTAGTACCTGGAAATCATGGTAGTTTGCCGACAAGCTCAAAGCTTCAAGTACTCATTTCCAAGCCAACTGTATTTGAAAACAATGTTTGGCACTGAAAATAAGCAGAGATATAAGAAAAATATTAAAATCGCTATGGGAGTGACAGGAAAAAATGGAGTGAGACAGATTCCTCCAGCCTGATCCTTTATGATTCTTTTCTAGTTATTGAGTATATAAATTTCAATCCCCTAGTACAGCTGAGGGGGGAGAAAAAGACATGATTATCATATCACTCAAAGCTGCACAACTTTAAAATCAGCTCCAATATAAATTCACTCTCTATAAAATGACTTTTAATATTATTTTCCTTAACATAAGTATTAAATTTTGTATGATTAAAAATTTATTTACTCTCTCTTCCTTAATTTAGATTTTTATTTGTTATTATTGCCATTCCCATCTGATCTCAACAAAATCTCTCTGTACATTATGGCAAGAGTGTACCACTAGCTGTGACACATCACTGGGCTTGAAAACTAAGCTTTAAAGCAAATTAAAAGTGACCGCTCCAACCTAGTGGCTCAGACAACAAGCATTATACTGTTTCACAAAGGGGGAAAGAGGAGAAAGCAAGGGAGGGAAGAATCCTTTTCCTGGGTTAGGTAATGTGTCAAGGAGCTATATGTCTACAGCAAGATCCTGTTATCTAATTTACTTTGTGACCCATCGGAATTTTGTCATATTAATTCAGCTGTCTGAGATGATTTGGTACTTATTTGAGAAGCTGCAGGTATAACCCTGTTCTTTAATAACTCACCAGGTCTGGATGTGTCCCAAGAAAAGTAAATAAAACAAAATAAAATAAAATAAAGTGAATTTCATCCAAAATTATGTTCCCTCAGAACATCACACCTGAATACTCTTCTCTTCAGGATAAAGTAGTTCATACTGTGCCTGTACCAAATAAAAAACAAACAAACAAACAAACAAACAAACCTAAAAAACTGATATAACTCATGATAAAATATGGGAGAGTAAGTGCTGGCAAGAACATGGCCATAACCACCAGTGAGCCATAGCACTATCCTTTAAAATCCATGTTAGCTGCTTTGTGAAATGACTTGTGTTTTGTCAGTACCTGTGTTTTCCAGTGGTTCTCCTCTGTAAAAATATTTTTTTTTTATTTTTATAAAAGTACAGAAATGTAAGTGCACAGGAAAGTGGGAGGTTGAGTTTTCTCATCCAGTATCATACCTCTATCCTAAATACTGTAAATTCTTGCAGTCAAGAAACATGAGGAAGCCAAGCACTACAGTTTTGGTACAGTACAGGCACAGATATATATTAAGCCATACATTAATGCCTGCCTTCTCAGCAAGCTGATGCCAAAGTTGAATCTTAGAAAAACAAACTGGAAGTGGCTTCCCTCTCTGCCTCTATCCCATTTTGTCAGGACATGTTACATGCCCTCGCCTCCGCAGCACATTTATGGCTTTTTGAAGGTAAGTGCCCCAAAGGTCACTTACAGCAGATATGATTGGAAGAATGTGGAAAAATGGAAATGTTTTGCTGACAGTCCATTTTCATAGCAAAGAGCTGATGGAAGCTATCAGCTTTCCTTGGCAAAGCCCCATCAATGGAAAAACTGTTTTCCTGATGGCTTTTTCACCTTCCCAGTCCCTCTGCAGCTTCAGCTGTTTAGCACCACAGCTCTAGGGCAAAATGGGCCATAAGTCCACGTGGTCCAAAGAAAACCATGTAAATAACTGTATTTTACAGTGTGTCATCAGTCCCCAAAAATGAATTAATAATGGTCTTTGAAATCAGCTTGAACTTTTTGTGCATGTTTTTCAATAAAATACAAGGGAACATAAGAAGTGATACATTAATCTAAGAGTTATTAATTCAAAAGGTGTCTATATGAGATGTTTTAATTTTTGTGAGCTTTCTGCCCTCCATGCCCTACATACACACACACTGACACATTATAACACTTACTGCGAAGTATACATGTTTCATAAAAATCTAAGAAAGGCCATATCAGGCCATATCGATCTGGTCCAGTATCCCATGTCCACCAGTAGTCTGCCAAGCAGAGGAAACTGTGATATTTCCTGGGTATAGTATCTCAGCTCCCACTTTCCACAGGCATGGTGTCTCCACAATTCATAGATAATGTGGACTTTCTTTCCATTAATCGGTCTAATTGATTTTTGAATGAATGTAAGCTTTTACTGTCTACAATATACTGCAGTAATTTTGGTAAAACTTTTTCAGCTGTGAAAGTTTTGACTGTAAAACTTCACCTAGATGCCTGTTCCAGAGTCTGTCAGTCTAACCTGGATGGACCAGCATGGCTGGCTGACACATCACTGGCTGTCTGCTCCCTTCCAAAACTTATGATGAAAGTTTTAAACATACTCAATAGAAAAGTCAAATTTTGAAATACTAAAGTCCTCCTCTAAATGGAGTAGCTTTTCTTTCACACCAGAAAAAGGGTCCACATTAAAAAGAGCCAACAATGCCTCTGCTAGAACAGCAGCTCACTTAAGTCCCAATAAAGACCATCAAGAAAAGCCCAATTTGAAATCAATGTCCACATTTTCACCTTAACATAAGCAGATTTTGACTTATCATTTCTATGTACAAGTAATATCAGATTTGTCATGGAGTCTTTATAGGAGATATATTTTAAGCCCTCTAAACTGCATGAAAAACCCAAGGATTATTTTTAAGAGCTGTGCTCTTTTTCTTTCACTGATCACTGTTAGAGCAAATCATAAAGGCTGAGCCATTCTTGCCAGCTTTATTGTTTGCATATAGTTTAAATAAAACTTTTATTCTATTTGAAAACACTTTGAAGTTACTTCTCATGCATCTTTTTTCCTCTATAAGAGTGTTATAAGAAGTTATTTTGACAAACACTTGCATGAACAGGCAATATAAACATTGTTTTACTATGCCAGGGATGCTCCTGAATAAGGGGAAAAAGACCAGTTCCCCTCCATGCCTTGAAATGTGGTTAAAATATTAATTTAAAATGAATTAGTAATAGTCTGAGTGTTTAACAGTCCAAGTGTTTCTATGAATCCAGTCCAAGAGAAGATACTTTTATTTCTTGGTAGTTAGTTTTTTAGACTAATAAAATGCACAGGCCCTTTTGAGGCATATATGTACGATTTTAGGTATCACACAGCTGAATAACAATCCTCTTCCATTGTTCAAAAGTACTCAGGTTATTCAGGCCACGCTCTATGCTCCTTATATTCAACAAATAATACACAATCTAATCTAATGTCCTTTCAGCGTAAGCAGTTTCACTATTGCTTTTGTGCAGTGGCTGCACTGTACCTGTAGCATTAAACAGAAGGCAATAGCTGGCTGGCTAGAAATTGCTTTAGTTCCCAGCACAAGTCTGTAGCATGGCAATGAAATGACAACTCTCCCCGCTGGCCAGTGAAATACTTCTAGGCTCATACCAGCAACAGCAATGATTGCACTGGCTTCATCCACAACTACCATTCGCAGATAGAGCACTAAAGCATATGCCACTAATGCAAATGCAAACGGGTCTCAAGATACCCGGCTCCTACCTTTGTCTCTGTCACTGGGCTGTGCCATGAGCTTGGACAAATCACTTCATCTCTAAGCTTCTTGTCTCCTTCTTGTAAAAACATGGTTACATGAGGTGTCTTGAACACTGGTCAAATGTCATAAATTACATTGCAAAGATACGTGAAATAATATTCCAATGACAGTGTTTTCCCTAGATTAAAACTGGGGGGGGAGGGTCAGAATTCAAACCTAAGCAAACAGTATAACAAGGGAGCTTTAGGAAAGAAAGAGTGCCATTGTGTTGAAGCACTGGATGAATGTAGTTACCCTAAATTGTCCTTGGAGAGGGCCAAAAGCAAGCCAAGATCTCTAGTAAGCAACCACATATAGTGCTAGTGGATTTGAAATCAGAAGCAGCCCAAGTTGTCTATGCTTAGTGGGATATGTAAAAGGAAGGAATTAAGACAGAAAGCATGTTGGCTAAAACTACTGTGAAATTTCTGCATTCCCCTACACACACGCACACACAAAAATGGTGGATGCAGCCAGCTGCTGGATGACACAGTCATCACCAACAGCTAAAAGACAAGACATTTTACATGTCACAACATGTACATGTCAAAGACATGTAAGGGAACATTTTAACTCCAATTACAGTATCTATAGCTTCTCTTGTTTGCAGAAATGATTTGTTTTGTTGTCCTTTATCATATGTTTTAACTGAATATGGCTTGCATCTAATTCTCCAAGTCTGCTCTGGTCTTCCATCTTGTTTGCTGTGTTCCCATCACATTACTATTAAACACAAAGCCAGAGATCACTCAGTCACAATAAGAGACAAAATAAAGGGAAGAACAGGAAACCCAGTTCAAATTATCTTGTTAAAAGTAGGTGCAGAGTGCCCCTTTTTCCAACCCACGTGTTCACTGGCGCTGACTGGTATCTAATTGCAGAAGGACTTCTCTTCTAGTCTGGAAGCTCCACCACAGCTGAGAGCTCTTCAGGTTGATGACCATTGCAGCTGCAACTTTTTAAAATTTTTACCAGTTTAAAGACAATTATCATCACTGCCCCCATACACGCACACATTTCCCTTACACAGGAGTGCCAGCAGGTCCCTGGTGTGACCCTCCCATCGCACACTGCTCTCCCACCACTTCTTGCGGTTCAGTGACATGGGCGCAGTGTTGGACAGCAGGAACCACCCTCACCAGGCATTTTCTCCCAGCCCATGGGGAGTCCTGGGCTCCTGAGGAGCAGCAAAGGGCAGGAGTCACCCTGTAGTGCAGCTTTCAGTGGAAGCAACCATCTCCAGCTTTCAGAGACAAATGAGACTCCCTGAAGTACATGTAAATGGAGGCACTTATACTCAACAAATTAAAAAATTATAAAATAACAGCAAAAAACCTTGAGGAATTTAAAACAGAAGTACAGTATGATATTAAATATTACATTCTCTTACCAGTGTAGGGTATGATGACAGATAGGAGGTGAATTTTTAAAGTTCAGTCTATCTATCTACCTATAGCAACTATCTCAGCATTTACACCATGGTCATCACTCTTTTATCTAAGGAGCTATCAGAGCAGTTGTGAACTTGGGAGTTAAAAGAAAAGACCTCTTTTATCTCAAAGGTCATGTGGATGTTATAAAAACACAGAGACACAGTTCTATAAAATCTCCAGGTTAAAAAGTACATCTCTTAAAACAAAACACGTGTGCAGATTCATGTTTCCTGTGATATAGGTTTGCTCCAACCTTACTGCCGGGACACAGCTGAGCTGTGCTTGAGAATATTGGTCCTGTTAGCTGTAAGGAAGCAGCAAAAACTAAGGATATGTGAGGCAACATTCAGGACGCAACTTTATTAATTTTGGTAACTGCTCTTCATGATGCTGTGCTGGTTCATCTTAAGATGTGCAAATAACCAAGAACAGCTTATCAGGGAAAGCTGATCCATTGATTGTCCTTAATGGGACACTTGGACAGAGAAAGGCAGGCAGCAGCAGTTCCCCATCCTGTGACAAGCAACCCCAGGCTCTTCTTAACCTCACCCACACCTTTGTTCCAGCAATAGACTGTTGCACATGACACAGGCCAGCCTTGCAAAATTTCTTCTTGGAAATGCAGTCAAACTCACTGCTTGTAAAAAAATGGGAAGGATGTTCATATCTTCTCCCTTGTTTCATAAAGCTGGTCAAATGCAGAAGGAAAAAGCAAGAGAGGATTTTTTAAATGCAAATATTACCCTCATCTTTTACAATCTTTTGCAAACAAGCTTGACACTCAATAACCCAATTAGGTAAATGGGAATTTTTACTCAATTTATGGCTGTATAATCGGGCATAGGGAGGAAGAAAGTGACAATTCAAATGGGGAAGATATCAAGCGGATTCTGTTGCCTCTGTTTAAAGGCTCACAACTGCCTAACATAGACATTTTGAAAAACCTTAATTTGATCTGTCCCAATTATTAAAAAATAACTGTATAGAAATTTATTTGAAACCAATAATTTATGAACAGAAATGAGCCTGATTTTCAGAAATATTAAGCCCCCATACTCCCACTGATTTCATCTTGAGCTGTGGATGCTCTTCTTTTCTGAAAAATCAAGCTTTAGAAGTTCATGGTATGGGAAAATAAAATGTCCACAAAAAAAAAAAAAAAAAAAAAGGGAGAAGTGCTTGTGTTATGACATTAAATTCTAGGTCTAATGTTGTGCTGGGAATAGTTATTTACACTGCTGGTAAATTTCATATCAGAAATCCTAGTCCACTGAGAATACTCTCCCCAACACTCGCTCCCAAAAAAATCCCCTAAAAAGCTAACTTAAAATTCCTATGCTTTTTTTTTCTATGTGTGAAGTTTTCATTATTTGTATTCATAAAAGCCTACATATATGTAGACATATGGGTGTATACATAGAAACTATAGGTATATATCATGTATGAAGTAGAACTTTACATGCAGACACAAACCTTGTACTATTGAGATATTCATGTTTATCCAAGTCCAGTTCCTGTTGGTACCAAAAGCAAAATCTCAGACCACTTATTTGGATATCTAACCATGGATTCAGGTTCCCTACTTCTCAGACTCTGTTTCCCAAATTAGGTAACTGAGTCACAGAACCAATTAATTCTCAATGATCAAAAAAGCAATATAAACTCCTAGCAATATCACAAGATAATTAATTCATTTTGCTGTAAGTTAAATATACATGATAGATTACAGTGACATACTCAACTACTAGGTTACACAAGAATACTTTTGGTAGCTGGGCAACTTTTAAAAATCCCTCTAGTTACTTAATTCAAAGTCACAGGGACTTACATTTCTAAGTAACTTAACTACTTCTGTAATGTTTCCTAGCTAAACTTGTCAAGATTCTTGCCATTATAAACTTCAGCCAGTTTAAATCCTGAGGTATCTTTCTGATGTTTAAACAGCTGATTGTTTCACTGCTACCTATTTTAATTAAACTGTAAGCTCTGAAAATAACATTTTGACAAAACATGCTAATTGCTAATGTTTGAGTTACCTCCCGAGACCGGCCATATGTTAGGAAATGTTATTTAGCAATGACTCCATTGCATGCTGTACTTGACAGGGGCATTGTGGAAATGTAAAAGCCAAGTGTTCACTACTACTGGAATGGCATTAATTCTGGACCATTCAGTACATTTTAAAAAACAAACAAACAAACAAACAAACAAATCCAAACAAACAGATTCCATTTTTAAAAGCAGTCTAACTCCATTCCTACTGAAATCAGTGACAATAGGTCAACACTTGATGCTTCTGAAAAATCTCACTTTGATGATCACAAAGAGTTCACTTTCCACTTATAAGTTCTGATCCCTCATACAATTTGTATCACTAACTCTGTGATCACACTGGTACTCTCACACTCTTGTGGGGCTCCAGTCTTTAAATAAGCACTAGCTGAGGCACTAACAAACTTTCATTACTGTTTCTAAAACCTATCGATGTATTTGGAGAAGCATGTTGATAGGCTCCTTTGCTTCTGATGTTTAGTTACTTCACAATTCTATATTGTGCAATCATTATAATTACAGCATACACAATTATTATACCTTAAGTTTCAAATATGCAGCTCCCAGGAGTGTAAAATAAATCCAAAGGCCATTTCACGCATTTTCTGAGGTCAGTAAAGTTACTGTAGCTGTGTAATACAGTAAACCCCCAAGTTTCTAAAGCACCCTGAGAGTCATTGTTTTACATCTTCATTCACTTTTGTTAGATACCTGTATTTCATAGCAAGATTTCCAATAAAACAAGAGACCATGCAAGAGGTTTACTAATATCATAAGAGAGAGCTTATTGTCAATGAAACATCTTTGTTGCTTTAATGAAACTAGACTGCTCATAACACAGTGTGAACCTACAGATGATGTTTTTAATGTGGGTTGGATTTTTTTAAAGGTTACTGTACTTTTGAATCAGCAGAAGAGTGTTTGATCTTTATCTATATCCAGTCTTGTTCCACCTTTTGAAAAGGCCATCCTCTACTGAATCTCCTAAATACCCTCTCAAAGTATGTTTCCCAAAGTCTAAGCACTGGAGAAGTTTCAAAATTTACTCCTTAAATGGAATTACATGCAGAATAATTAAGCACATAGAAGAATAATTATTTGCAGAAGCAAGCCAAAAGGCCTAGTCCTCACCAGCATTATTGCATCTATTCTTACTCAGTACTAATGTAACACTGAAAATAGGGACAGAGCTGAATAGGGGGAATAAAAGATTTGGGGGTACAAAGGATGGAAAGCAGTAAAGAAAAAGGAGAAGGAAAAGTGATGGGATTGTATGATATTCATTAACAGATTAGAAGGAAAAGCCAGCAGTTGCTAACATTCAATACGAATATTATATTTTAGCAAAGAGAGAACTAAAAGACATTAACTCATGTGTACTTTCTGATTTGTAAGTGTCATGTTAAGGGCAGGAGATGAACAAGTAAAGGATAAATCTATTTGGAAACTTTTGTTTGAACTTCCTTAGCATGCCTTTGACAGCAAAGCCGGTCCTTATAAACTCTTTCTACAAGGACTTTAACAAGACATTTTAAGGGTAAATGCTCACAAAATATTAGCACAGAGAAAAATCAGAATTTTAATAATGAAAATTTTGACTGAAAATTTAATTCTATAGCTTACAATCACCTGTCCAACGAAAATTCACTCCTATGACATAACCAAATAGAAATAACTTGAAACCAAACTCATAGTCATCATTTCACAGGTTATCCATATGTTGAAACAGAGATGTATAAAAGCTGTGTAAAGCTATGAATAAATTTGGAGTATGTACAAATAATAATCAGAAGAAAAGGTTAAATTTAAATAGTTTCTTCACTTCAGTAAAATCAGTCCTGACTGTCAATGATATCCTTCTGGAAAGGACTTTCAGATGAAGTTCTATGATGATGAGTTTTAATTTTGTCTTGCATGTATAGCTTGATTTAGTTTTTAATAATCTCAGCTAGTCTCTTAATGTTTAACATCACTACTTAGCAGTATTTTTGTATTTGTCACCTGAAATAAACATGCACTTTTCTCTTCAATCCCTCCTGTTCATTGAGGTGTTCCAGTTTTCCATTCTCAAAAAAAAGGTGGGGGAAGTGATTTTTGTACTTGCTACTCTCTCATTTTTTATCAATACCATTTAAGCTTTCAGTTTCACAGATAGTTTGGGCAGCCAAACTCCTGAAGAGCAGCTTAAGAGGTCACATCCTAAATTATAATCGTTGTTAATGAATTTAGAGAACTGACCACCATGATAGCAAGTGTTTTCAGCAGTCTAAGCATACTAGACTATTTTTGCCAGATTCAAACCTGTATTAAATTTTTTTTTTTAAGTTTTGACTTTTCAGTGTCATGTTTTTTTCCATACAATAGCCATTGACAGATGACCTTTCACCCTAGACTTTTTTGTTTTATTCCAGTGAAGGCAAGGTCTCCCTCTGAGTAATCTCCTCTCTAAACAAACATAGCCACCCAAGCAGTTCACGAAATTGCCAGTTCTCTTTTCGAGACTCCTCCTCTCCTGTCTGAGTTAGGATCTGAGCCAGTTTCCTTCTCATGGGTGTCTCACCACCAGTGCAGACTCAACACCTCCCTTTGCAATCAATCACTGCAAACACGACCACAGTCCTGTCAGTCTAATCAATAACTTGGTTGTCAGCTTCAACTTAGAGCTCTAGACCCTCACATTTAAACACCTTCCAAGACATGAGATCCACTTTTCTATACATTCAGTTGTTTCACAGTTATGGCAACTGCCTTTTCTCTGGCCTTGACCTTATGCAGTCTTATTCCCCTTATATTCATGCAAAAGGCTGCTGTGAAGTCCATTATCTGAAGTCCACTGTTTTAGAATGCACCTATGTAATTTCTCTCACTGTGCTCTCTGGTTCCTCCTTTCTACTGCATCAGACACAAAATATTTGTTTTCCCCTACCCTATGATTTCTCTTTCACCATCAGGTCATTGTGTCATTCTTTACAAGCCACATGTCACACTTCCAGGCTGCCAGTGTATATTTTCTCTTATACCACATCATACATTTGCAGGAGTTCTCTGCAAACTCCGACAAAGCCATGCCAATTACTTTCCTTCTTTTAAACTCTTCCCAAGGCATCCAAAATATCAAACGTTTCAACATTAAACTACCACATGCAGCAACGTTTTCCCTTTGGTTTTCCCTCTGTTTCCCAGTTTGCCCACCTCCATGGCTGCTCTGGGTTTGTGCAGTACTCAGCACAGGGCAGTTCTGTCTTGTGACCACAGCTCCCATGGGCTGCAGGGATACTGAAAAAATTATCAACAAATATAAAATCTATGTGAAAGATAAGGCAAAGGAGCAAGCCACATTAAGCTGCCTTCCTCACACTGATACATGACTTGACATTAAGGCAACAAGGAAAAATGCCAATTTATGATGTCACGCAAGCACCAGAAATTCCAGAAAGAACAGTAGCCAGTCATCCTCTACCTTAAATCCCTCAAAGTCCTGCGTATACCAATCTTTTCCTGCTTTCCTCTGTGTTCTGTAAGTAGCTGGGACTTGAAATGATAATTCATGTTCATCTTTTCGAGCCTTGCAGATATCTCATCACCACAGCGTTACTCCAAGTAATGAAACACAGATATTAATTCAATGTGTTACTACCTCCCCCAGTCAGTCCAGAGGCAGAAAGCAAAACTGCAAAAGTTCTGCAGCGTATATAATTTACAAGATGTTCTTAAATTAAAAAAAAAAAGGCCCATCTTAATAACAAGATCAAGATCTGATGTCTGAAAAATATTCAAGTCCGCTTCAAAATGTTGGCATTTTCAAGACAAGACCATTGAAAGGGCATAACCTAATGAATCATTATCACCAAAGCCCATCTAAATTAAAACTATAATAAGGGCTTTTAGAATCATCACACACCCCCTTTTTTTCTCTCTACCCTTGTTATTTCACTTTCAGAGAATATCCAGGAGTCCATTTACTTATATGTGCTCTTAAAAATGGCTCATTCTAATAGATTTGATGGAGTCCCTTTCTCTTCTGTCACAGGAAATAAATTGGACCTGATGTTTTCAAAAAAAGAAAATATGTCAGATCAGGCTCCTATTCTCAATGGAAGCGGAAAGATATTTCTCTCATTATCAGGATCTGCCCTAATTTCAGGTTAAATTTTATATGATATGCATGAATTTGCATATTTACATTCTTTCTACAGGTGTCCACTTAATGTAATGGCATATTTGTTCACACGTTAATATTTTTTGTGGGTTTTTATGAGAATTAAATAATCCCACATAGAATCTCTTCAGGATTATATCCAGGCTCTATAATATCCAGAAACATTTAGGAAATGGCCCAGAGGAAAAAACAAAAACAAAAACAAAAAACACAACACCCAACCCCACTCCCCCCAAATATAAGTAAACCTCTTCGAGCTGCAAGTCAAATATTTGAGCTCTGTGCAATACGGCTTGTTCCAGCTCTGGCCCAGCCTGCACAGCAAAGAGCACAGCAAAAGCCACAATTTCCAAATTCTCAAGAAATCAGAGGGAAGAAGACTTGACCACTTTCCCAACAGCAAGTTTTGATTGAAATGAGCTGAAAAGGAGGAGGCAGTATTTTAGCCACTGAAGCCTTTCCGGAACTTTATGCCCAACCCATCTACAGCAACTGACAAAGGATACAAGACAGTTGCCAATGTCACATGATACAATTTAATTTAATGGAACTGCAGATAACTGCTTTCTGAATATGCTTACACTGTAAATTCATTATTTTTGGACTCTCATATTCTCTTCCTCCATCAAAACCACCCAAAAAAAAGCAGTATCTCTTTAAATTGTTTCCTAAAACATGAGTATTCCACCCTGAAGGATGGAGCCTAAGAGAACCATTCTTGGGAAGTTTACTCATAAAATCTTGCCAGTTTACCTGAATAAATTTCCTTATGTGAGTCTCTGCAAATTAGTTCTCTTTGATTTAACTGCCCTGTACCTATTTTTTTTCACACAGACAATTTGTGGGACTTTTTACATTTGAGTCGCAGGTGTCTGCAAAGGTGAAATAAAGCTAATCCAAGAACAGAATAAGTAGAATCAAAAAAGAAGCCCCAAATGTTTGAGGTCACACATCAAATATAGATATAATTTTAAAATACATTAAATTTCTATAATGGTTGAACTGACAAAGCAGCAATCTGAATTTCTCACCCTGCTACCAGTACATAAGGATGTCGACATTTGAGGTTTGGGTTCAGCCTGTACTAGAGATAGTGTGAGAAAATTGCAAAAAAAAATTCCCAATTTAAGAGTTCTAGTTCCTAAGTCATTTAGTTGCTTCCGGAAAGTTCACCCATATACACAAATGGAAAAATGAGCACCTATAATCTGGATGCTACATACAACCACTTCACCAAACTGCTGTTAGTCATTTCCAGCAATATCTTTATTGTACAAGTCAGCCTATGAACCCAAACATTAACTTTTATTCTGGTTTTATCTTTATACACATTAATGACAACTGAAAGGTGAAAGAAGTGCAAGCTAAATACAAATACTAATTAAAAAGAAATAATTTCATATTTGTTTTGATTTAAATGTTTTAAGTGGGATGACTGTATGGAGGAATGGGAAGAGACAATAAGACTTATTCTTGATAGTTGTATCATTGATTCATTAAGCCAAACCAAGCACTGAATTATGTTTTGTAGGGAACAGTCTTATGTTGGTAAAAAGAGGCTGATGGACAGCATCATATTCTTCATATATTCTGTTAATTTGTGCATTTTCCTCTTTTTAAAAAAGTGTCAGAATTAACTGTGATCACTTTGTGATCATTTTCCACTAAGCAGCTACTAATTCGGTATTTCACAAATCTAAAATTTCTGGGGAATGTGGCACTCCATGCGGCATGCCAAATCCATTGCTCAAAATATAAGCATCCATCTTTCCAGCTTCCCTGCCAAGGGATAGGTCTCTTAGAGCTACGAGGCTGCTGTGCCAAAGAGTAACCCTCAGAATTTGGAAGGGCTGATCAGAACTATTTCAGCCAAAACTACAAATCATTTCATTTTTCCGAAAAGGTAAGAGAGTTTTATAAAACTGACCTGGCAAACGAGATCATGAGCCTAAGGAGAGCCCAATTAAATTCAACAGATTCTCTCTGATGTGCCAGCAAAGGGAAAGAAGCACTTAAAGGAAAACTGAATCATAAAATAAAAGATAATCTCTTCACTACACACAATTACAAGGAAGAATAAATCATTACAAAAAAAAGGCTTAAATATATAATCTATTTCATTCATTTTTTCCCAAGTATAAACAAAATGTCTTTATCCCAAAGTTTTGAGGGTTTATAACTAATTAAAAATATTCATAACAACCAAAATTACTTGCTCAGTCCAAATAACTCCCTGCCCACATAAATCAAATCAACCCAAAATCACACAAAAAAAAAAAAATCCCAGCTTGCCTCCTGCTCTTCAACCCTCAGCAAAAGCTCAGCAAAAAATAGCTCTGCAGCATGTTCTGAAAGTTAAATTTGGGCTATTTTGGACCTCAGGGAGAATAAATTCTGAAATCAAAGAATCTTCATGGAACCCCCCTATCACCATTTCCTTTCTATTAAGAGAAAAACTGGATCATTTATGCATCTCTGCAGATGATATCTATGGTAATACACAGATACCTAAAAAATAGTCTGTTAAAAGGACCAGGTGAAATAATTTTCAATAACTTTCACTCAGTTTTGAACATCAAGCATCTTGCAAAGAGCAGAGGTATGTTATAACATCCTACAGACAGTCATAGTCTGCTCTAGAATCAGTGTTTGAATAATTTTAAGGTGTAGGTCATACACATTTGGCATACATCTAAGTCTCAAAGTGGAAAAGGTGCAGATACCTACACTAGGTATTAGACAACTGCCACATTTTAACTATTGAAGCCTAAAGAAAGCCTTTTGACAAAAGGTGGACACCAGGTCAGATGTTTTCAGTGTTCCTAGGATCCAAGAAAATCAGTAAAATGTTCAAATCCACATCCTGTGAGAAGCACATTTCAAGGATCTCTCAAAAGCATTTTGTGAGGTCCAGACTAAAAGGAGCACAACTTGGACTCCCTGGCTCTGTGTGGTTTCTCAACACACCTTCTGTTTCTGTATCCCTGTCTTACTCTCACAACTGTCACTCTTGTCTGGGCTGAATCTTCACTATTTTGCTGCCTTTCACACACTTGCCGCACTCACTAAGATCACATGAAATAGGGAGGAAGAGCTGAGTGTCACTGGAGTTTGTGCCAGTCGTGCTAACTGATTTGTGTATGACACAGAGCCCAGAGTACTCTCTCATAGGTCAATCTACCTCAGCTTCAACAAATTAACATGGCTACACATATTTCATATCGAGGTGTGGCATAGTTGACTAATACAAAATCCACCTTTCACAGTCAGAACATAATCTAAGGTTGCCTAGCAAAGTCTAGACAATTGAAAATGTATCAGCTTTCATAAACTTTTGGAAATAATCCAATTTTGTTAATAACCTACAGTCACAAAACTGGTATCAGACTGCCAAGATGCCAAACATCAAAGTCTAAGAAAGGTGGACGTTTCCTAGTGTTTTCAACTCTTTGCTCTCATATATTTTAGTGATGAAAGGCATCATTTCTCTAATCATGATCCAACATCCTGCAATAAACAAAATAACCAGCTTTACTTTCAGAGCACCATTCACATTGAGGAAAAAAAAAAAAAGGAAAACTGCTTAATATATACTTGCAGTGCACCAGAGAAGAGTCAAAGCCATAAAATTAGACTTCAGACTTTGCCAAGGACAGAGGGACAGCACAGCCACTGTTCAAAATGAGAAATATTTAATTATGCAAAAACTAATTAATATTAGAATTACAGCCCTTTCCTTATGTGGGCCTTAATCCACACTTTGTCCATCTCTTACTCTGAAGCCCTTCTTCAAACAAACACGTACAGGCTCTCCTTAAAATTTCATGTTCCAAGCAGATCTTTATACGGTGACCTTATTCTGATTATCACTCCACGGTTTTACCTGTGCCATTTGTTCCTGAGCAAAAGGCATTTAAAATTCCAGAGTAGCTTCACAAACTTCACATGCGACTGACAGTGAACTCCCAGGTTCTGAAGATTTTTCTGATATATTGTGCCATGGGACCCAGAGACATACACCTCTCAGAAGTTTGAATGGAGACAAACCTTCTGAAATTCAGTGGCAGGGGCATGCTCAACAATCTGCATCCAGAAAAATGAATGCTGATGGTAAGCACAAAACACAAAACCCCTTGCATGTCACTCAAAGGTGTGGACATTAGCAGATAAGAAGGCATATACATGCAGACATATGCATGATTGCTAAAGGCAGTAGTGGTGGTGGTGGTTCAGCAGAAAGACTGTTCCCCACCTTGGGTCCTTATCTAAACACACATAGCCAAAATTTAGTTTTTTTCATGTGTGCCTAAAATTGACACATCAGTTCATATCTTTAGTACCTTAGTTAACAATCTCACTTTCAAAAACATGCTGTGAACCCAGCAGATCTCCCAAAAAGTCAAGACACTTATTTGAGATCACCAACTCAGGGCTGGAGACAATGAAGCAGCCACAGTTCTGCACACCAGTTTCTGGGTATATATAATTTAAAGATACCTAATGTACTCTATTATAAAGTTCTGTTTTCAGTTGTTTCTAGTTTTGCCAGAGTCTCAGAATCTGCACTGAAATTTTCTACAGCAGAAGTCTGCCTCAGGCTTCCCTTCCTCCCCTTTTGTTTTCTGAGTTTCAGTTAAAACTGCTCAGCTATTTCTGAGAACAAAGAACTAGGAGGAAAACATGTTGTTTTGTCCATTATTTAAAAAAAAAAAAAAAAAAAAAAAAAAAAAGTCCTAACTGCAAATCTCTACTGTCTCCTTTCCTTTCTTTTGAGTGGCATATAAAAGGTCACATAAAAAAAATCACCCTCATTCTAGGGATATGAATTCTTATATCCCTGTGAAAAGCTGCCCAAATTTGGCAAAGTTAAGAGCCTCCCAGGGATTCTGGTTCATATGCATCAGTAGAGACTTCAGAGCTTAACTTTTATATTTTCCCAAGATTCAGCTGCCACTTAAATGTTCTAATCCTTTCCCTGTTCTTCCTCCTCCTGTCTGCCTGGGCTGCCCTGTGGCCATGCCCATGGCCCAAAAGCAAACTCTCAGCGTTTCTCACCTATCCCCACCTAGGCACCCTGGAAGCTCTTAGTGGAGGGGGTTCAAAGCTCTGCTGTGCCCCTTAGCTCAGCATTTCAGGGGGAGAAAATAAAATAAAAGGGAGAGAAGAACTGTGGGACATGAAAGTGAAATAGCAAATCAGCACCAAGAGACAGCTAGGTGAGCTAAGGCGGCAGATAGTAGTCAGAGGAGCAGAAAAGGTCTACATGAGAGAAAATGTAAGGAAGATAATCGTGCAAACAAAATTTAGGAATCCCACATTGTTTTCAACAAGTGGGAACTATTAGGGAAACGGGCATCATATTGCTGGCTATGTAACTGCCAGACGTGTTAACACTGTTCTGTCTATCGTCCAGACTCAGTGTTGCTCTAAGCAATCTCAAAGTCCACATGATTCTCTGTTTTGACCTTTTTTATTTTATCCTTCTTTTTTTTTTTTTTTTTTTTTTTTTTTTTGAGGAACTACATTAAAAATATTTGTGATGAAAAGCCAAGTATACTGGTACTCCATACAGGAAATACCAGTATTATTGCATTTACATACAACTTCAATTCACTTCCCTTATGAATACAAATCATGATACTACTTTTAATAACACACTCACCTGCCTCATTCTCTGTATGAGAGAAACCTACCTTGGGAAAAAAAAATATATATAGTGGAAAAGGCTAGCATCTACCTCATTCTTTACAAGAGATGTGAAGTAATTAACACAAGGTATCACAGAAAGAAAAGTAAGGATAGTCTTCTGGTCAAAGTATTCAATTTTTATAGTTGAAAAATAAATAGGATTCTATCTCTTTTATACCTTTTTACAGTTACTAAGTGTGTGCTCTTTGTTTGTGAATAGCTAATGCAAGGCAACTGGGGTCACGTTGGCAAAGTTACCAAATACTCCCACCTGAAATGAGTGGGAACTGTGCTTTCAGCATATAAAGAATCATGAGATACCAAATGTTTAAAAAGGAATTGTGAAATGTTGGATACCCAAAGTGGATAGACCCTGTTGAAAGTTGCACTGTCAAGGTTTTAGCTTTCTCTTTCTGAGATGGGATGGATCCTTCTTTCTCACAAGGATTTTGAACTGCTAAATTAGTCTTTGTGAATGACTTGCATACTTAGGTAAGCACACCACAGGAAAGGGGGCTAGCAAAATATGGTTTTGTACTAGTTGTAACGTTTGAAGGTGCTATCTTATATAAGGCCTAAAACTGAAGAAATGGGATGTTTAGTTACTGAATGAGAGCTTGTTCCATGGTTGTACTAATGGTGTATGTTCTTACTTCAGAACTATGCTACAGCATATTTTTTCAAGGATATAGATCCAAGGTTATAGATCAATCTTGTATAAATCCCATTTGTTCTTAACTGTTACTTTTGGATTTTCTAATTCTGAGTTCTTAGCTCTGCTGCTCTTCATGTTCTCTTACTGGAGAATCTTGTTGAATTTTCATGAAGTATCTGAGTCTACGGGAGGACTCATGCATGGTGATGGATAGGATACTTTTCAAAGCAGTTGTCTTGTAGTCCCCCTTACAATAAGATGAAAATTAGGCATAGTTATTTCTCTACTAGGGCATCAGGTGCCCATAAAAATCTAATTTTCAGAAATGAATCAATAAATATAGCTAATTATTGGCAAGTAGCCTAAATCCATCCCACTTTCTAGGGCTCTTGTCTTCTCCTGGCTCGTGTTAGTCAGGGTCTGGCTTGGATCAGTATGTAACTGCGAATCCCCTGGGAAAAGCTTGAGAGCTCCAGGCTGCACTGGTGGCTATTCAGTAGGTGGCATTATATCCCCAAAGATGGTGCCAAGCCAGTCCCCTCCCAGGATATTTCATAAAAGCAATTTCCAAGCATAATCCTCATCTTTGGCCCCCCTTTTGTCCTTAGGGTTAAGTAATCCCACACTGTTTCCTTTCTCCAGAGGTTGTGAATGGAGGTGTGAGTTTCAGCACTCCCACCAAGTCCTAGAGGGACTTGCGTTCAGCTTCTCACAGAGGGACATAGGCACCCAAGCTGTAGCACCTGAGGTACCAAGATGTTCCTCAAATCCCCTTTCTGTCTGTGAGAGGCCTAAATTTTGGTACCTATGTTCCAGATGGTGGTTTGTGTGTGCCAGCCCTTAATTTCTAGCAAAACTCTGAGACTGGCTGTTAGCTGACTTTTTTCAGCTAAGGAGACCCTGAAACTTGCGGATGGATACCAGTCTTGGTCCTGCACAGAAGGTAGCCTGAATTTACTGAAGGACAGGGACTCGTCTGCTTAATTCAGAGCTGAGGGCTCCACTTACTGGTAGGGTTCAGAAAGACTCAGAGAGAAGCAAAAATAAAGCAGAAATGTTTAATGCTTGTTGGGAAGGAGGTTGCTGAATGTGAGTTGTAAAGACAAAACAGATACTTAAGGTACATACCAATTACTTCAGCATTTAAAAGAAATACAAGTTGGAAATGATCTTCTGTGATAGTAAACCAAACCTTGGAAATAAGGGACAAACTAGACTCAGATCCCATAGAGACTTACGGAGCTTTTTAACTCCACATTCTCTGTGTATTCTTGTTGACCTCCAGAGCCTAGATTTCAGTGAAAGTGGATGGACAGACCCATAATTTCTTAACTGACCTTTGAAAAGAGGATTAATTCCTAAACCTCTGAAGTACTTTGGCAAACTTCATCCTGAGTTGTTTCCGTAGAGACAATGAGACACGTTGCATTTTAAGTTTCCTATTAGATGCCTTTTTTTCTCCTTACACACAGTGTCTCCTGTTTAGGACTTGGCACGGAGAGTTTAAACATAAGTAATCCACTTTTTATTTATGGATGCCCTTTTGGTTTGGTTTTTTTTTTTTCAATGAGTATGTGCAGAGAACGCCCAGCATGACAAAGGATATAAGAAATTGTAAAAGAGAAACTCGATGCCAGCCACTAGACTGGCTGGGCCGTCTAGGTGTGGCCCTCGTACCATTACACTGATTACTTTGTTGAGATTGAAACTGTAGTTTGTGGAATTTAGCCTTAGAAAGAACAAGCTGCCTCTATTTTGATATCTGCAAAGGGAGGGAAGTGGGGAGTGTCAGGAGATTGCAATACACCTGAAAAAGCCATTTAGAAAACTGGTAACATTTTTATTTTTTACCTATGAAAATCTCGTCGGTTGCTACGTTAGTCTTTGAAGTGCGTTCTCACCAACTCTGTTGCTTCTCCTTCTCTAGAGTCAGTTTATTCAGTTGGTTATGAATGACTTTCAGCTGCTCTGTAAATTGTTATTGTCCAGGCTCCATTGCAACCAGGGGTCACTTGCAGTTTCCATTACAAACCCAGGTTTTCAGGTGTTTATTATAACTTGGCAGTTTTCAAATCTGGGTTAAAAATTGGTATTTTTTTTTTTTTTTAAGGCCAGATGGGCTTTTTATCCTTTCTCTTCTTCTTTTTCCCACCTAAATTTTAACCTTTTAGGAGCTGAATAAAATCTCTATCAGCTACAATGTTAAAGAATTATCATTGGCAAATAAATTAATTTGTCTAATACTACTAGTATTTTGAGGGCCATGTTTGTGATATATTCTTTATAATCACACAAAATTGAAGGTTTTTTAAATTCTCCAGTTCTGAGAGTGCCTTCAGTTTGTGCAATTCCTACATGGCCTTGATCCAGCACGTAGCTCAATCGATTACCCAAAGTCCCACTGATTTCAGTGGGGCTCCACATGAGCTGTTTCCTTGATCCAAGTTTTAAAAGGGTCGTAATGTATTTGACAAACATCCTGTAAGGGGGTCCAAAGACAAGGGTTTTCAGTGAAACAATGTGCACTCATTCACTAAATTTTGATTACAAGATCAAAGATTATTACTAAATTCAAAATGAAGGAAAAAAAAACCCTAGTGTTTCTCACTTTTGTTGGTGCCATCTTAATTGAGCTTTGGACACTGAACACCTGAATTTCCAGCAGGTTTTCTCTTCTGTGATAGAAGAGTACTTGAAGATGCTAATGGACGGACAATGTGAAATGTTTAAAAATGTACATTAATCTTTCTTAGGTAAATTTGGAGTATAATTTAAGTAAATGCCCTAAACATGATGTTTCCAGAAGAAGCATCACTAAAATACCTTCATCACGCCTTGGTTTCAAAATGTGCTGGTTGA